>NW_007726734.1:341193-354682 GCF_000696425.1 Galeopterus variegatus
AAAAAAAAAAAAAAAAAAAAAAAAAAAAAAAAAAAAAAGATTTAAAAGGCCAGAGAGTGAATCAAATGGTTGTCTTTAAAAGGACCCATATAGACAGAAGGACCAGCAAGTGGAAAATCACTGGGGTGGAAGCTTCAGAAGAGAACAGAAGCCAGTGTAGATGTAGTGGGTGAGCACGTGGCAGGGAGGAGCAGGTCTTTCAGACCGTTGTGAGGACTTTGGCTTTTAGTCTGAGTGAGATGGAACTCTACTCAAAGACATTAAGCAGAGGTGTTACATAATCTGACTTAGCTTTAATAGGGTCACTTATTTTTAACAGAGCAGATTGAAGAGGCGTTAGTGTAGAGACAGGGAGACTAGCTAGGAAGCTATTGCAATAGACGCTGGTGTCCTGGACCAAGTTGGCAGCAGTGGAGGTGGCGATAAGTGTCAGATTCCACATGTATCTTCAGGTAGAGACAACAGGATGTGTGTGCATGAGAGAGAAGATGATTCTTTCTATTCCGGTCTATCCTGGTCCAGAGAAAAGGGAGACAAATGCTCTAGGTCTTGGAGTCTAGTCGTTTGGGAGGACGTTGCCTGGAGTAGCAAAGTTACATAATCTGACTTAGCTTTAATAGGGTCACTTATTTTTAACAGAGCAGATTGAAGAGGGGTTAGTGTAGAGACAGGGAGACTAGCTAGGAAGCTATTGCAATAGACGCTGGTGTCCTGGACCAAGTTGGCAGCAGTGGAGGTGGTGATAAGTGTCAGATTCCACATGTATCATCAGGTAGAGACAACAGGATGTGTGTGCATGAGAGAGAAGATGATTCTTTCTATTCCGGTCTGTCCTGGTCCAGAGAAAAGGGAGACAAATGCTCTAGGTCTTGGAGTCTAGTCGTTTGGGAGGACGTTGCCTGGAGTAGCAAAAAGCAGAGGAAACCAAAGAACATGGATAGAATACAGTGTCCAAGAGAATGTTAATTTGGGTCCTCCAAGAAGCAGAAGTAGATGCTGATACAGGGCAAGGCATACAAGGGATTTTGGAGGAATGCCTGTGAAGGGAGAAGGGGAGTATGGTGGAGATGGCAGGGAGACTCTTCAGATTGCATCGCAGGTCCAACACTTGCAAAGGAGAGGGCAGAGGAAGGAGAGCTGAGCAGCAAAGGTTGCAGACACAATTCTAAACGAAGCTTGGCCAGGCCAGTGGGGAGTCCTCAAGCCAGAGCTGCCCATTGATTAGGCTCCTGCAGCAGCAGAGCTGAGAGACATTTTTGTGGTTGCCACGAAGAGGGTGCCCAGGGTCTAAGCCAGGGAAGCAGATCCATGCTGGTGCAAAAAAGTCAGAACCATATGTCAGGAGCTGGATAGAGTCAGGAGAGAGAGTAGAGTGACAGGAGCAAGAAAGGATGACAAAATATAATAGCATACACTTACATAGGGCATATTATGAGTATATTATCTTATTTAATCCTTGCAACAACCCTCCGAAGTAGCAACTATTATTCATCTCATTTTTCAAAGAAGAAAACTGAAGTACAGTGACAGGAGCAAGAAAGGATGACAAAATATAATAGCATACACTTACATAGGGCATATTATGAGGAGCCAGGTGCTCGTATGTATGTATATTATCTTATTTAATCCTTGCAACAACCCTCCGAAGTAGCAACTATTATTCATCTCATTTTTCAAAGAAGAAAACTGAAGTACAGCGAGATTAATGGACACAAATAGATTCAGACTCAGACAGTGCCATTCCAGAGCCTGTTCTATTAACCATTATGGTAAGTGCTCAGATAGCTGTAGTTCTTCCTCACTGGCTGCTGTCAAGCAGTGTGTGGGTGGATTTTTTTGGCTAAAGGCCCAGGATCAGGCCAGACAATTGTCATAATGCTACTGCCTGCTCAAAACTCTCCAGTGGCAGTGTCGATGCAGCATGCTTATCCACCCTCCTGGGTGAGAATGGGGATATAAGGCTGTTTCCACCATACTGTATTCACCCTACTGTATGGAATAGAAATGTAAGGCTGGAATCCCTATCTTTGAGGAGCTCAAAGTGTAGTGGTGATTGAGGGTATGGTTCAGTGTAGGTCCAGTTTGACCTAACCACATTCTACTCAGCCAGGTAGGAGCAGGACCCAGGTCTGTCTCAATATCCACTCTATTTGTAGGACTTAACCCATACTGGTGCTCAATCAGTGTTTGTTGAATAAATTATTTAAAAAGTCATTGAATAAATATATGTATGCAAGCTGTCTGTCACACTCCCGGGAGTGGTCAGCCCATGTGCTTGTACAGATGAGAAGTATTTTTGCTGAAATTATCCCTCTGCCTCCAAGATTGCCAACAGAAAGAAATGGCTTCACCCACACTGGCATGTTTGCTCAGTGTCCTGGAGTGGTCATGGGTACTCATAGTTCCTTGTTTTTCAGTGAGCTTTCAGAGCATAACATACTATGCCAAGCTTTGTGGCTTAAATGATAACCATTTTATTATTTCTCTTGATCCTGTGGCTGGTTGGGCAGTTGTTCCAGTATTGGGCTGACTCAGCTGATCTCTGCAAGCTGATCTCAGCTTGGCAGGGGCAGCCCATTCTAGGATGGTCCCATTCATGTCTGGCAGTTGGCTCAGTGTCAGCCCAGGCAGGAGGCATGACTCAGCCATGTTTCTGTCATATCTAGCAGGTTTAGTTAGCCTAGAAGTTCACATATCAGTGGCCTCAGGGATCCTAACGCAACAGGAAAGCAATCCCCAAAGTATAGGCACTTTTTAGCCTCTGCTGGTATCACAATTGTTAATGTCCCATTGACCAAAGCAAGTTATGTGGGCAAGGCCAGATTCAAAGAGCGTGTGAATAAATTCCACCTCTTGATGGGAAGAACTGCATAGTCATATTGTAAAGGGTACATCTATAGGGTGGGAGACATTTGTGGCCATTGGGCAAGGCCAGATTCAAAGAGCGTGTGAATAAATTCCACCTCTTGATGGGAAGAACTGCACAGTCATATTGTAAAGGGTACATCTATAGGGTGGGAGACATTTGTGGCCACTTTTGCAACAGGGACTGTATCGCACCTGTCCCGCTGGGTCTAGCTGTCTGAAGAGTTCTTTTTGCCAGCAACATATCCTATGGCTGGGCACTGTTTCTCCTTTTCCTCATGTCATCTCAGTTGATGCTTTTGGCTTTGCCCAGTTTTGCCCCATGCTCCTATTTCATACACTTCTTAAACATGTGGACATTGACTCAGAATGAACTGGATGTGATTTTTTTGTGAAGTACTGACTCCTGTATGGACCGCTGCTTCACCTCCCCTCCATTTGTTCGTCCACCCATCCATCTTCCCGTCTATCCTCCCATCCATCCATCCGCCCTCCCTCCATCCTTCCCCTCCATCAATCCATTCATCCATCCATCCTTCCTCTGTCCTTTCCACTCTTCCATCCATCCATGCATCCATCTGTCTATTCATCCATCCATCCTTTCTTCCATCCATCCATGCATCCATCCTTATATCTATCCATATATCTATTTGGTGCAATTGGTTCCTCTTTAATGGTGGTGTAGACACTGCTCTAAGAGCCATGCTTGACAGGGGAGACAAATACATATGATATTAGTCACCCTGTTAAGCAGTATGGAAATACCAAGGAGAAAAGGCTAATTCTACCCCTGCCAAATACTCCCATAACATCCTACATTTCCTTCTTCTCAACACCCATCTTATATGTTTATTTTTTCCCTTGTGTTCCCTGCTTAACTAATATTTGCTTGAATACAAGGATCATATTTGTCTAATTTATTGTTGTATTCTTATCCTCAGCACAAAGTCTGCATAAAGGACACATTTCATAAATGTTTGTTGAACCGAATTGAATTGAAAGCCACAGAAAAGAGATGACATTTGAACTGGCCTCCAAACAGTAGCAATAACATTTAATCCACAGCAACTGTGTGAGTAGCTGGGGTTATTTTCATTTTAAAAATGAGGAAACAGGTCCAGAGGGGTTAAGTGATTTGCTCCAGATCACACAGATGGTAAAGGGAAGGAGCCAGGCTTCTAGTTCTAAAATCTGCGTGCATCCCACTGACAAATTACCATGGAATGCAGGGGGAAACCTGAGGAAGAAAGACCCATAGCCTCTCCTACTGATGACTCACCCATGATACTCAGCGGCCCTTTCCACGTGTCTGATTACTGCCTTGCTATTTGCTCATCCATTAGTTCTCCTATTCACCAAATTATCCATTCATCAATTCATCCATCCATTCACCCCTCAGCCATCCATTCTTATACCCATTCGTCTGTCCATCCATCTGCCCTCCCTCCATCCATCCATCCATCCATCCATCCATCCATCCATCCATTCATCCCTCTATCCATCCAGAAAAATGTTTAATGAGTTTCTGATTTCTTTTTATTTGTAGCTGAATCCCCAGCACCTAGAAATGTGGCTGGTATGTGATAGAAACTCAATAAATATTTGTTAGTGAATGTCACAGGCAGTTAGAAGGTAGTGTAACTATAGTGATGAGAGCATGAACTCTGGAGCCATTTAGTTTGGGGTTCAATTCCTGGCTCCACTATATACTAGCTGTGTGGCCTTGTACAAGTTATTCAACCTCGGCCTCAGCTTACTCATCTGTATGTGGGGTTAATGATAGCACCTACCTCATGGGATTATTGAAAGGATCAAACACACACACACACATGCATACACACACACATGAACACATACATATAGAGTATTGCTGGACCCACTGTAGTCCCACTGCAGTGTTACTGGTGTATTATCATTAAATAAATAGGATACAGTGCTGATCCAAAAAGACAAGGTCACTGTTCTCATAGAACCCACATTGTATAGGATTAGACAGATGATTAGACAAACAACCAGATAACTGAACTTTCTATAGCTTAAACTTTATCTGACATTGGTTTCCTTGTCGCTGCTTCTTGAACACATGGGTGTGAACCTGGTGGTACAGGAGCCTTGCTACTCTTTTACTTGGTCTTATTTGAGGGAGGGGATAGTGTCCTTGGTGTGTGGCATTGGAATTCATGGCACTGAAGAGAATGCTATGCAGCTGTTGGTGTTCATGTGCCCAGTCCAGTCTGCATGTTCATGCTGACTCTGCAGACCAGATGGATACACCTGCACACCCTGTGCGGAGCAGGCAGAATGAATTTCTGGCAGTCCTTGGGCAATCTCACTCCTCTATGTCACAGCTGCTAAGCCCAGTATGAAGCTTGGGGACTATATGCACATTAAGCTGTAACTTCCGGCTTCTGCTCTGTTTGCTATTCTTATGAATGATCTGAAGTCCAGAAATGGACCTTTCTGGCACCCTAAATATGACTGAGTTGCAAGTACCTGATGATGGGGAAACTTGGCCATGGGTCACGCAGTCTGTGAAGGTTATTGTCAGGAGTGTGATCAGCACACCCAAGGACCACAGGCTTCTGAAGCTCAGGGCAGTAATTCTTACCCCTCACTCCCTGCTTCCAGCAGATTGATGGATACAGATAAAATACCCAATAGCAGGCACATTAGGATTTGAGGCTGTAACTCAGGCAAGGCTGCTCCTCTCAGGCTAATGTTCCTTTTCTCTTGCAAAGATTTCTGGAACGCAGACTCAGAAAACCAAGGAATTTCAGAATTGGAAGGACTATAACCACTACAATGAAACCCAAACCCAACTTGACTTAAAGTCCCTTCCAATGAGACCTTCCTCGGTCTCTTCACTCATCAACCACACTAAATTCTCACAGAAAACCAAGGAATTTCAGAATTGGAAGGACTATAACCACTACAATGAAACCCAAACCCACCTTGACTTAAAGTCCCTTCCAATGAGACCTTCCTCGGTCTCTTCACTCATCAACCACACTAAATTCTCAACAGTTCCCAGAAGGCACATGATCTTTTTGTCTCCGTGACTTCTGACATGGCATTTCTGCAACCTGGACTGCTGTTTCAATTAAGAGTCATTTGGTTGTAGGTGCCAGGAAATCCAGTTCACATGGGCTTAACTAAAGTAATATATAATTACTGACTCACATAATGAAGGTCCATGGGTATGTTTGGCTTCAGATATGGCTTGATTCAGTACATAAATAATGTCAACAGGATCCACTCATTGGCACACTTCTTGTGAATGGCTCCATTTCCAGGTTCCACTGTTGTTCTTGGCAGCTTCAAGGTTGTCCTCTTAGGCTTGCAAGATGATTGTAGCAGCTGTAAGCCTCACCTTCTTATGGCACTGAATACAGTGAGATCCATACCTCTCTTTCCTACAACCCCAGTAACTGTTCTCTAGTCTCTCATTGGCTCTAACTAGTCAAGAAAATGGGATATGCTGAATGGCCTGAGCCCCGTGGAGCTGTGGGTGAGGTCATCCCACTCAGTCAACAGTGCTGAGAATGGAAGAGTGGTCTCCCAAAGGAAATTTTTGTGTTTTTATTAGAAAGAGGAAGGATGGAGCCTGGGCTGTAGACAACATATTTTACCATAATTTTTTTGCAGGGAGAACTCCACTCACCATTGACATTTTATTTTCCCCAATCTCTGCTCCAGGCTGAGTTAATTCACTTAACCTCTGTGCTTCTGTGTCTCTTTAGAGTGAACCTCTGTCATATGTCAGTTGTTGCTTTGCAGGGCTGTCTCCCCCACCAGGCTTTGAGACTCACCAGGCAAACAACAGTGCCTTATTCATGTTGGAAAATCCCAGCTAATGACTTTGTCCTAGGTATACAGTAAACATCAGTAAATGTTTCTTGAATGAAAGGATGACATCCTGGATCAGCTTTCAATTTTATTGTCTGAGTCCTCACTATTAAATCCTAAAACCCCATTCCTAGGGTTGAGCCATGCCCTACCTCTTAACATGGCTTATCCTCTTCAGTGAGTGTACTGGGTTGAATAGTGTCCCTCTCTACCCCAAATTTGTGTCTACCCAGAACCTATGAATGTGACCTTATTTGGAAATAGGTCAGATGAGATCATACTGAATTAGGGTGGCCCTAAGTCCAGTGACTGGTGTCTCCTGAGGAGAGAGAGATTTGGAGACACAGAGACTGACACATAGAGGAGAAGGTCGTGCAACAACGGAGCCGAGATTGGAGTGACACAGCTGGAAGCCAGGGAACACCGGCTACCCCCAGAAGCCAGAAGAGGCAAGGGAGGATTTTTCTCTAGAAGCTTCAGAGGATGAAGTGTGTCCTTGATTTCAGACTTCTAGCCTACAGGGCTCTGAGAGAATGAATTTCTGTTGTTTTAAGCCATCCAGTTTGTGGGACTTTGTTAAAGTAGCTCCAGGTTCTTATCACAGAGAGTTCTTCGTTGAGCAACACTCAAGGAAATTCATTTATTTTTTCAGCAAATGTTTATTAGATATTTACTGCATGCCAGACACTGGAGATGTGATGACAACCAAGACGGTGTTCCCACCCTCAGGAGCTTCCAGTCCAGTGGAAATGCAGACAGGCAAACAGATGTCCCATCCCTTGCATTATCTAGGATATGTCTCCATGGAAGGAGTGGGTCTCAATACAGCATACAGATCATCGTTCAAGTGCTGAACCTGGAGTCAGACAGACCTAAACTCACACCCTAGACCCACCACCAAGCAGCTCCCTAGTCTTCGGCAAATTGTCTCAATCTCTGTCAGTTTCGTTTTTTTTCTCATGTTAAAGTGGAGATCACAGTGCAGTCGTGGTGAGGACTGAATGAGTGGATGCATGCTGAGTGTTCAGCCCATCGCCTGGCCCCCAAAGCTACTATTTTTACAGCTTTTAAGAATTTGGAGAGAGGAATCATGTCACCCCTAAGTCTTTTCTTCTCTATGCTAATCATTCCCAGTTTCTTCAACCACCAAGGCATGATTTTAAATCCCCATCACTTCTCTGATCATATTTATTTTGTGATGCTCAGGAGTGCTAATGTCTATGAGAACTGTACCCAGACCTATAATGAAGGACAAAGCAGAAC
This sequence comes from Galeopterus variegatus, assembly GCF_000696425.1. Taxonomy (NCBI): domain Eukaryota; kingdom Metazoa; phylum Chordata; class Mammalia; order Dermoptera; family Cynocephalidae; genus Galeopterus; species Galeopterus variegatus. Next base: position 349,168 of record NW_007726734.1, read on the forward strand.
AGAAATGTCACCTCCCTTGCTCTAGAATTCTGCTTCAAGTAATGCAACCACACATGGTCTGACTGTCTTTGAAAGCCATATCACACTGTTTGCTAGTATTAAGCTTGTAGGTAATGAAAACCGGCCAGGTGCATTCAAACCTGCTACCCAGTTAAGGACATGTCCAGATGGTTGTTGGGCCCCAAGGGCAGGACCTTGTGTTTATCTCTGTTAAATTTCATGTTGTGTAATTCAGCCTTCCACACCAGCTGGTGGAGGCCTTCTGGGATCCTGATTCCATTATGTAGCATATTGCCTACAAGATAAAGTCCCAACTTTGTATTACACAGAGATTTTTATCAGCCTTTACTCAAGCCCTCAATAAAAATATTGAATATCTGGCCAAGGGCTGAGACTGCCTTCCCTCCTGGTTAATGTGTGAATAATATCTTAAATCCTCTGGTGGCAGACTCTGGAAAGGACTACAGGAAGCCCTGTCCTTTGCGTGCTTCAGGAAAAAACAGCTCCCAGCTGGTACTCTTAGGGAAACCCCAGCAGCAGGAGGAAATGAGGATGTCACTGACTCAGGACTCTAAGCCCAATTCCCTGGGGTTAACACTAGACACACTGCACTTGGCAGAACTTTAGACGTCCTTTTACTTCTGAACTTCTTATAGGTTTAACTGATCTGTCTTTGGATAAGCCCACAAATTAGGAGGCTATGGGAAAATAATAGTTACAGCAATAATTGCTCACCTTTTTTAAGCATTTACTTTGGGGCAGACACAGCACACTGTCTCACTTAGTCCTCTCAAAATTTTGATGTGGACACTATTTGGTAAATGAGGAAACTGAGGCTAAGAAAAGGTTGGTCTAAGGCGGGAGTACAGTCATTCCAACCCAGGGTTCACCAGGATTCTTTCGTGGGTTACACCAGGTTTCTCTCACAGTACCGAACAGCTTTTCTTTATGTTATTCGGCAGCTTGTTTGTGTTATTAATGAATTCATAAAATATATTTGATTTGTGGCTATTTTATCCCTGAGACTCTAAGTTCCCTTTGGCCAGGTCCCCGTCTACTTAGCTAATCTTTCCTCCCAGAGCTTAGCTCAGTGCCTGGCATGTGGTTAACACTCAGAAAGTATTTGTCCAATGAACTAACAGTGCTGGATGCAAATGTGCTTTCAGCCACTTCCAGTGAATGTCTGGTGAACTTGATTGAGGGGATTTTTATTTTGACATGCAACCATCTCTGTGTAGTAGTCCTCAGAGTCCCAAATGGGAGTAAATACTTTCCTCCCAGTGCATCGAGAATTAATTAGAGTTTGTGACACCCTTTAAAATTCCTTACAATATATAGCTGCTTTCATTTGGCTAAGTGCAAGGCAGCTTTATGGGGCCATTACTGGGCCTGGCGCTAATGGGCATTTGTCACCCTCCCCTCCCCACCACAGTGTGTTAGACCTGTGCGTCCCCCAGTAATTGCTAAATAACTCATGGAGTGCTTGAGTTGCTAAATTAAGAAATGAAATAATAGAGTGAAAATAGGAACAGGCATGTGGAATGAATAGAGACTTCCTAATACAAAGGTTTTCCTTGCTTGTATGTCTTTTAAATAAAGAGTAGGAGTCCAATTAGGATTGCAAAAGTGGATTTTTATAGACTTGGGGATAGTGGAATGGTTTTGTGGGAGGGTGCATTGGCTGTACCTGATGGGCAGGCTCCTGTAGTTCTGTCTGAAGTCCTATGAGATGAGGAAGGTTAGTCTTCTTATGCTAGTTTGAGTATAGAGGCTCACCCACCAAGGAGGTGAGTATGAGAACCAGCTGGCTTCTTGAGCAGGGGTAAAACGATGGCTGATGAGCCAAGGGAGAGGAGCGAGGATCCCTTGCAGACAGACAATTTGTCTAACGCATGTCATTTAATCACCGGGACATTCAACTCCATTTCGAGTGTTCTCACATTCTTTTGTTTGTTGATACAATTAAAAAAAAATTTGAAGAAAGGAACTTAACCACAAATTGACTCTTTAGAAATTCAAAGTAAAAAAATTAAAAATAAAAAGGTAGAGAAAGAACTCCCTAAGGATATAGAACATTCCTAAAGTGCACTTGATCCGTATTCAGCATTGATTAGACATACAAAATTAAGAGGAAATTATCCTTGGGGAAATTAGTTTTTTTAAAAAAAGTACTTACATGTCAGAGACTGGCAATAAAGGACACCTGGATGCATGGACAGACATTCAAAAGGAAACTGGGTTATGAGGAGTGAACTCCAGGTGAAGTGGTTATTTGGGTGAAATGAACTGAGAGCTGCTTCTTGGTGTCCAACATGTAGACAGCAGGCCCCTGGGGCCTCTGGCTGATTGCCGTGGGGTTTCTTATCAGAAGGATTTGTTACAGGTGATGGAGTCATTAACTTTGGCTACGTGTAGGTGGCCACCTGGCTTTCTAGGTGGACCATGGGTATGTGTAGAACTGGCCAAAGAGGAGGTGACAGGAATCAGAGAGTGGTGATCCTTGGGGTGTGGGTGGGGCTGTTGGCAAACTCAATGACCCACAGGGGTTGCTCACACTGAGAACAGCCATGTCACACTGACTATGTACTTTATTTTGTTAAAAATAAAAAACTTCTTCAGATTTCTGGGCTATAACAGTTCTTTTCTTTAAGGACAGTCTTGGTGGAAAGTCCTTTCTGAGCAGAGGCAGCTGATTAACCTTTTGGTTTTTAATAGTTTTGCTTTTGGTATCTTCAGATGGTTTTGCTTTTGCAGACCTGAAGACTAAGCGTCCTTGGGGAAACTGAGGCAGTTACTTTCTGTCCCTCTCTCTCATTGATCTAAATGTGAACAGAGTCATTGTAAATTCAGGTAAACTAATGGTGAGTGGCTTGTGTTCCATCTTCTACAAAGCTCAGAGGGCAGCCAGGGACTAACACTCAGTTTCTGAACTTTGATAATACACCTTCCTCCATCCCTTTCTGGTTATGTTAGTTGTTAGAGATCCTCTGAAAGATTTCTGGAGTGTGGAGTCCAGGAAGAGAAAGGGATAAGCTCGGGAAATTTTGGAGCATAGTGCCCCTAGTCTAGCACTATGTTGCGGAAGTTTGTGTTCCTGAAATTTCATGTCAGTTCTAGGACAGAAGGTGAATTGGTGGATGGGGGGTAGCAGAGAGCTCTGCCACTTTCATGTCTGGCAGTTCTCGGCTGCTTTTTTCTCTGGACCATTAGCTTGTTGATGATGGATTGTCTTTCCAGCAAATTTCTTTTGATTGCAAGTGCATAATGAAAGCATGTTGTAGGGTCCTTCCAGCTATGGGGAGAACTCAAGCTGGTTTCCTTTAGTCTTACTAGGATATCAATGCTGATGCTTAGTCACTTAGATTTTTAGAGCCCTTGTTCCATCTTGAGGGCTTACGACCACTCTGAGCCTCATAAAGGTGGTTCGTCCTTGTAGGGTAATTCAGATGGTGCTAAGCAAAGTCTTGGGGGCACAGACAGGTTTCCCTTTGTTGAGCCATGCACAAGAGACATGCTGGCCGCTGTCCTTACCAGATGCCCAGGAGAAGAGTGATTCGTGTGGTGAGGCCCAGTGCTCATGCAGAAGGTGGAAGGAAAAATGACTGCTTCTGTTGCCTGGTGCCGCAGATCAGGGCCCCCGCCTCTTTCTCTCACCACACCAGGCTGTCACACCTGTTCTACTGATCGGATCCCCAGGACAGTGATGAGAATTCACCAGTCTTGCTCACTTCCCTGGTCTCCAATGAGAAGCGAGAAGACGTTCCCTATACCCTCCTACCTGTAGCTTTATTCTTAACTCTTACACGCTGCTGGGCTTGGCTTCACCAAGCGCCCTGACGAGATTCTAACCCTTCCGTGTCTCCTTTGCTGCTTCTCCCTGACCCAAGGATCTTTGTGTGGCAAGCGAAAACTTCATTCACACAGATCAATGAGCATATTCCTCTATGCCTATTATTTAGCCTGGGATTTTAGTCTTTTGAAACTCAAAAGATATAAGTTCTTGAAACTCAAAAATCCTTTTTGCTTAAGACTGCAGTCCTGCCTTGAGTTTCAAAGGCCTGTTTTAAATCTCAAAAGCCAAGCATGGACTCTTTACCTCTTTGGATCCTGGCTGAAAAAAAATCCTACACTGAAGACAGCGGGCGTAGAATGATCTAGCTATTGATGGGGCAGCAGGAAATACCTGGAACCTATATATATTATTATATGTATCATATTATATATATATATGTATATACGTATAACATCATTTATATATATATCCCGAACTCATTCAAATAAGAGGGGACTCAGAATTCAAATTCAGGTTGGTTCTTTCAGGGGATTAGGTGTTCTTTAATCCATAGGAACCTCAGTGTCTTCTGGAGTTTGTCAAAGGAAAAGCAATAATATTTGAGTAATGAGTAACGATTGCTTAGTGTTTACCCAGGAATAAGCTGAGCATTTTACATATATCATCTAATTTTTACAGCAATCCTATGAGATAATTGTTATTATTCTTGTTACCATTTGACAGATGGGAAAACTAAGACTCAAGATGAGTCACGTGGCTGGTTAGTGATGGGACTAGGGATCAAACCTAGTTCAGAGCCACATCTCTAAGTGGAAAGATGGGGAGGGCATATAAAGAAGAGTCAGTGCTTGAAGAAAGTAAATAAAGAGGAGGTCATTTGAAGGTGTCGGACACATGTCTAGTACACATGCTGTTTCCCCAGATGTTGTGAGGCTGCTCCTGTGGATACTCACATCTCAAATCAAAAGATCGAGATCATCATTGACTACCCTCCTCTCCACCCACCACATACACAGGCATGTTCACACACCCCTAGGTACATTTTGATGAATCTTGTTTTACATTTTAAATAACATCACCTCTGGGGTCATCTTTTATGTATGTACTTACGAATGCACTATCTGTCTCTCCTTTCTAGCATTGTTAGAACATCAGCTTTTGAGGTCAGGTACTTTGTAGGTTCTGGCCTCTTGTTTATCTCTGGTGTTTAGAACAGTGCCTGCTTCATAAAAGGTTGCCTGATAAATATATTTGAAAGGATTTGGTTGAATGAGAAGGAGCCATGAAAAAGTTAGGAGAAGAGCCCCATCTTAAATATTTATCTCTAAGCCAAATTTCAGAATGAAAATGACAAGATTAACCACTTATTGCTTTTCAACCTTGATGTAAAAAGCTGCTTAGGAGGGTCTAGCTGGTTTGCTTTGGGGCTGCCTCCTTAAATGAGGATCAGAAAGAACCTTTAATGTTTAGCTTCATTTGTTTATCAAAGACAGAAAAGCTTTTGTCCCACATCACAGCTGGAATTAGACAGGATGGAAACTTCTCTGCCTTGTACTTCAGAGGAGCCACATGTAGCTATGATGGAGGTTTTTCAACTCTGAAATAATTTAGGAATGTGAAAATTCAGTATAGATACCCCAAGAGGAGAGGACTGGGGGGAAAAGTTCAAATTATCACCTGGTTTTTAAAGCCTTCTATGAAGCTGGGAAGACCAGCTCAAGC
>NW_007726734.1:354898-356690 GCF_000696425.1 Galeopterus variegatus
ATGATGGAGGTTTTTCAACTCTGAAATAATTTAGGAATGTGAAAATTCAGTATAGATACCCCAAGAGGAGAGGACTGGGGGGAAAAGTTCAAATTATCACCTGGTTTTTAAAGCCTTCTATGAAGCTGGGAAGACCAGCTCAAGCTGGTTTCTCAAGTTCTGCATCTGCAGAGCATTTGGGAGGATACCTCATTTGGGGAACTGCCCACCAGAGACTTCGTGTACTGCCTGGGTGTCAAGGAAGGGTGGAGTCTTAAAACTTAGCTACTCCAGTCCATTATTCTAGTCCCCCCTTCCCCATAAACTTGATTCATTTGAGTATGATCCTCACAAATTTTTGTCACATCCAAGTACCACTTGTGCTTAATATAAGTAATATAACAGACACACAATATCACGCATATATGTGTATAAACATTTACTTAACATCTTTGTTCATTTTGCCCCTTTGCACTTAAATGAGAACTTTCCATCATTAATATAAATGAAAAAGAAACAAAAAAATCACTTTCTATAAGTAGAGGGGAATTAGAAATGTAATACATCGAGAAGGAAACGGTATTATTGAGACAATGAGCTTTTCCTGAATAGTGTTAAATAGAACACTACTTGTCTTGCCTGTTAAACGTGAGAGATTAGCAAATGCTAGGCATTAAAGACAGAGAAGTAACAGAAATTAGACTTTCTTTTTTTTAAGTAATGAAAGCAAATGGAGAAAAATTGAAATGAAGTACCTTTCTTACAATGCATGTTAATATTATCTACTGCCGTGTTTGTGTACCACTTGGAGTTATCTGGCAAAACACCTAAGATAATGGCTGTACTTGTCTTGAACTTGGGAACCACGACATTATCCAACTCTGCAAACCCATCGGTGACATCTGGCCAAATTTTCATCAGCCCTGCCTTGATCATCTGCTCTGAGGGAAGGAAGCTTAGTCTTCTGTCTGAAGCAATCCACTCCAAGTTCTCGCTCTTTGGGGTGAGAAAGTTCTGGAACACATGAGTTGGAGTGGAGTGAGAAGGAAATGATTTCCTGAAGAACCTCTGAGCAGACAAGATATTTCAGGCAGATGGGACAGCATTTAAAAAGGCAGGAGGAAAGAGTCAGCATAGTCTATTTTAGGGGAACTGCGAGTAGTTCATTCAGTATGGCTGGATCTGCATACAGTGCAGGAGGGAAGGTGGAGAGGGGGAAACGGGGAGACAAGAGGGGAGATGACGTAGGTAGGAGCCAGACCCTGGGAACCCTGGCAGGCCAGGCCGGGCTGTTGCTTTTCACTTGCAGCTCTGAACCAGCATAGCACTTGCTGCTGTCCTTTGCTGTGGTATTTATAGGTAAATCATATTTGGGTGGCAACAGCATTCCCTTCTGGAAGAAATCTATTTTTTGCTGCATGAATATATTGGTATATTTTGGGAGTGGGTGGAAGGGGTGTGAGAGCTTCTAGGATTTTGTTTTGCCTTCCTGGGATATGCAGGCTGAGGGCAGAGATGAATTTCTAAGGATCATAAAAGGGGATTTGTAAAAGGTTGGGTGGCCTAAGACAGACTGTTGGGGGAGAAACTTCCATTAGGGGAATAACAGAAGTCTAATGAGAAATTTGGCAAACTTCCTGTTCTCCAGGCAGTAGCAGACACTGAGACAAAGATTGAGCACATGTATTGATTTAGGAGGTGCAGGGACACTGTCAAAGAAATAGGAAGGTGATACAGGGAAGGGAAGACAAGTGATTAGGGTGCATTAATGTAAACTAGTGATCTCGGTAGGTGCGTAAAGCTTAAGCGGGGG
>NW_007726734.1:357720-369142 GCF_000696425.1 Galeopterus variegatus
CTCAAATGGTCTAATCAGATTTTGGATTATCTCTGTCAATCTCTTTGTTTTTTTCTGGGCTGATTACATGCCTCCCCTTATCGTGATAAGATAGTTATCAGAAGCTTCAGGCTTGCATTCTTTCTTCCCAGCCATAACAATAGAAAGTTACCTCTTTTAACAAAAGATTATGAGAAATTCCATGACCGAGTAGCATTGGCTCTTACTGCCCTTCCTTGGGTCAGGTGCACATACCTGAAGCTCCCTCTGAGGGCAGGGTGCTGCCCTGCTGTGACTGGGCAGGCTGAGCTCACATGCCTGCCTACCCTTGGAGCTGGAGGTGGGTTAATTCTATCCAAATCTCATGGACTGAGAGGCAGAAGAAGCACCATTCCCCGAGAATAGTTCTAAGTGGATACTATTGATAGAAAGAGAAGAGAGCATGAATACTGGGCAAGCAAAAACAAAAGATGTCTATTACAACCAAAAAAGAAAAACAAAAATCAAGATGCTTGGAGGCCCAAAAGCTCAGGCTTGTTTCAAGGGTCTATCGTAAAAACAGCATGTCCAGCTACCGTGGCCCCAAATACCCAACCTTGACAACCATTCCCCTTTCTCTGCCAGACCTACTGCTTCCTTTCAAAGCTGCTGACACCAGCTGATGGATGACGGTTTCAGGGTTTCCAAGGCACTGGATTTCCATTGACTGCTATAACCTTGAGCTACAGGCTTTATTGGCAGTATTTAACACAAATCTGTTTTCCATCCTTGTCAGATCCCACTTCAATCTGCGCCACAGGACGAGAAGTCAAATGCTAAATTGATTTCTTTAATGGGGAGTGCTCTGCAGCAGATAGCAACCCTTCTGGAGATGCATTAGTCGGATTACAATTGAATCTTTTCTCACTCGCTTTTATGGACTCTCCTCTTTGTCAGAAGGATGGGACTCTGAGCTCATCATTTGCCTATTTTTTTTTAAATTGAACTTTTTTTTCCAGATAATTCTTTTCTTTAATTTTTAAAATTTTTATTGGTTATGCTTTGCCTAATTGTTCTTCAGACTGGAGACCAAGAAACTTGGGGCTCTCACCTCCAGCCCTTAAGTCAGAAGCAGGGTCTTCCAGTTACCAGACTTTACAGAGAAGATTGCAATTTCGGAATTAGCAGCTTATGATTAACAGGAATGATTGTATCTGAATGTTTCTTAGCAACTTGGGAGGAGTAAATGGCTGAAATCATGCAAATGAACACTTACCTGGGAATCTGAGGACTGGCATTCCTGACTCTTAGTGGGAGTTTTGAGATTATTTATACGGTAGTTTGAGATAATTTGGTGGTTTTTCTAGAATCTAGTGAGATTCTGCTTACTTCTATTTTGTAAGGATCCATTCCATTTCCATGTATAAAAACATTAATAATGGTTAGTTTTCAGCTTTTATTATGTGCTAGGCTTTCTGCGTTATCTCCTTTAGTACTCACAACAATCCCATGATCCTATTATTGTCCTGCTATAGTGTTGAGGGCATGGAGATTCACAGAGATTGCAAAATTTGCCCCAAGTCACACAACTTATATAGGGAGTAGCAGGACCTGTAATATATTTCCTTCCATGAGAAGTGTAGTGGATTGAATTGTCTCCCCCCAGAACTCCCTGAGGCTTGAATTGTGTCCCCCAAGTTTTATGTATTAGAAACTTAGCCTCCACTGTGACTGCTAAGAGGGTGGGAAATCCTATTATGGTAATTGAAAGGTGGAGCCTTGAAGAGGTGTTTGGACTGTAGGACCCTGCAGTAGTGAATGGATTAAAAATGGTGGTCAGGGGTGTGGTTCTGAGGGCATTAAAAAAAGAGGGGAGTCTGTCTTTCTCTTTCTCTCTCTCTCTCTGTTCTTTCTGCTTCCACATCCTCACTAAATAATTGCAGTGTGAGACTCCTGGGTCACCGTCACCACCACCAGGTGGACTTTGGACATCCCAGCCTCAGAAACTGTAAGCAATAAATGTCATTTTTTTAAAAAATCACCCAGTTCCATGTATTTTGTTATAAGCAACAAAAATGGACTAATACAAGAAGGTATCACAGACTCATCAAAGATGGATTTGTTACTATCTCCTAGGGTAAGGACTCAGAAGACCTTGTGGTATTAGAATCTGGAATGTGACAAAGAAAGATAAAAATTAGAGGGTTCTGGCCACACCTACTGCACCAACTCATGGGGAAGGACCCTCTATTTCCTAGATGGGTTGATGATATGAGATGTGTTTTCAAGGAAGAGAAAATCTGGACCAGAGCTGTTGCTTGTTGGGACATCAAGTAGATTTTTTGCTTGGAGAAAAACCCAATGAGTTTTCCATCTTATGATCTATCATGTCTTCAGTCTTTCAAGATCTAACTTCTGTGGGGACACTGAGACAGCTTAACACAACTGCGTGGTCAAAAATGGTTCACATTTTTTGCTTGGAGAAAAACCCAATGAGTTTTCCATCTTATGATCTATCATGTCTTCAGTCTTCCAAGATCTAACTTCTGTGGGGACACTGAGACAGCTTAACACAACTGCGTGGTCAAAAATGGTTCACACTCTCTGAGCCTCAGTTTCTTCATCTCTATAATGGGGTCAATAATATATTTAAATACAAAGAACAACTTGTGTTTGTTAAATGATATTAGATTGTAGAGAAGTCAGTTGCTTCTATTTTGTTTTTCCAGGCCTCCATTTTTGCATCTCTCAAATGAGGAAGGTGGACAGGAATGAGACAGGAAACTGAGATCTATGCACAAGTTCTGAGGGGTCAGAAACAGCTTCAGGATGTTTAGTCTAGCTGGTAACACTTGGCTTCATGAGGATCAGGCTACAGACAAGAAGGGGTAATTGAGGTTGGCTGTTTACACTCAGGAAGCCAACAAGAAATGATGGGGTAACATATGCTAGCAGGCTATGATTGGTCAGGTGACATATCAGGCTAGCAGACTATGATTAGTTACTGGGTATTAGGGACTGAAACAGGTACTGGTCAGGGGCAGAGCTCTATAGACTGGGTATATGCAACACTGTGGACAGGAGGTCATATACCAGTTACTCTTGCTGTGTAACAAACCACTACAAAACCTTGTGGCTTAAAATGGCCATCTTATTAGGCTCACACATTCTGTGGGTCAGGATTTAGGAGGGCTTGTCTCTGCTCCCTGGTGCCTGTGGGAAGATTGAGGGCAGGGGGGTGACTAAATGACTGGAAGCAGGACCCATTTGGAAGCATGTCTACTCACATGTGTGGTGGTGATGCTGGCTATCTGCTGGGACCTCAGCTGAGCTGCCAGGCAGAACACTCACATGTGGTATGAACATATGGTCTCTCTACGTGGGCTGGTTTGGGCTTCCCCAGCATGGTGCTAGGTATTGAGACTGAGTTTCCCATGAGAACAAGACATGACTTTTTTATTTTTGAGCCTCAAAGTCACATAACATTGCATATTCTTGGTTCAAGGGTAGGGGACATAAGCCCTACCCCTCAATGAGAGGGATGTCAAAGTGACATTGTAAGAAAAGCATGTGGGATGAAAGATATTGTTGCCATCATCAGTATTGTGTGTGATACAGGATATTGCCACAGGTGTTTACAGTCTTATTATAGTTTGATTGTTAATAGTGCAGGCTCTGGGGCCAGACTGCTTGGCTTCACAGAGCCTGGCTCGTGATAAACACCAAATAAAGGCAAGTGTTTACTACTACTACTATCATCACTAAGAAGTTTTCCAAGGCAGAGACTCAGGCTTAGGGAACAAGCGAGGAATCTAGTGACCAAAACCAAGAAACAGCGTTCAGTCCACCCTTTTAGAAATCCTGACCTGATGCCAAGAGATAGGATGTGAGACTGGACTGATTAATTGCTTCTCTTTGGGGTTAGAACTGATCGCAGAGATGGAGCCTCTGTTTTAGGGGCAGGCAGGGACAGTGTGAAGTGGCCCCTGCAGGAGTAAGGGGGCCCCCAGGTACCGGGAGAGTAGAGGGCCTGGTTCTGTCACATGGAAAATGTTCTGATCCCTGCCTGGCTTCCTTTCACTTTTCTCACTGTTAGCTTCTCTGTGTCTCACGGAGCCTCACGTTACTTGTCAAGTAAAAGACCTGGAACTAAGCCAAGTTAAGTCAACAGTGAGTGAGAGAGGAAAGAGGCCTAACCATTGTGACAAAGGCTTGTTCAAACATGTTTAGAGAATATACGAGTTGAAACAGAGCAGAACAATCATGTGGTCAGGCTCCACTGCTGGATCTGCAAACCCTTGGTATATATAAGTCAGAGTTCTTTGGTTGCAAGTGACAGAAATCCAGTTCGGACCAGCTTAAGCTAAAAAGGGAATTCATTTACTCACTTAACTGCAAAGTATAGGGAGACAACTTCAGCTGGATCCACATACTCAAATAATGTTGTTAGGAATTCTGTCTCTATCTTTCAGAGCCACTTTTAGGGGGGCTCTATTTTCAGTTAGAGTAAATCCATTCATTAATTCATTCATCAAATTCTTGTTAGGGCCTTACTGTGTAGTAGGCATGTTTTAGGCATGGGGGGTATAACAGTGAGCAAGTCAGCAAAGTCTTTGATCTTATGGAACTTATTTCTAGAGGAGGGAGATAGAATAAGCAGACAAATAAAAATGTATGTATAATTTCAGCTAATAGTGTAATGGAGATGATCAATCTGGTAAGGGAATATAGAGTGAGAGTAAAGAGAATAATCATAGAAAATCTCCCTGAGTTAGTGTCATGTGAGAGGGTACACGTGTAGTGCTGTTGCGTGAAAGAGTATTTCAGGCAGAGGGAATAGCACCTGCGAAGTCTTTGAGGCAGGGATGATTTTGCTTATTTGAATAAATAAAAGGAGGCCGGTATGGCTGGGGCTTCGTGACCAAAGAGGAAAGTCACGTGAGAACAGTGGGAGAGGCAGATGAAGGGTGGTACTGGGATTGTGGCCGTGATAAAGTGTTTAGATTTTATTTTAAGTGTAATGGGAAGACTTTGGAGATTTTTAAGTAGGGGAGCAATATGATCTTGTTTGTCTATTTTAAAGATCACTCTTTCATGTTTATGAAGAATGTGATGGCTAAGATGGACACTCTCAGCTGAAGGTTGACATTTTTCCCAATTAGCAGCCCCTCTAGACAAAGTTCCACAGAGGGATCTCATTGGTCTTGAGTCACATGCAAATTTGTGGTCCAATCACTGTGGCCATGGTGACTTGGCAGTTTGAATGGCCCAGCTGAAGTTGTGTACCTACTTCTGGAGCCTGAGTATGGGGCCAGCCCTACCCCATCCACTAAGTATGAAAGGGTAATTCTTCAAGTAAAAAATTGTAGGTACATTTGATGAATGAGGTGACAGATATGAGACAGGTAAAAGTGATAGAAGGCCTGTGTGCCTCACAATCACATCTTTGAAGAGTGAAGTGTGAACATCCATTCTCTTCTTGGGATGACTGAGGACAGGGAGCCCCTCCCTCTACTTTGTCCCCCTCCCCTGCTTATCAGGGCAGCCACTAGGGAACCACTTGAATGACTGAGCATTTCTTCCAGGTTTTTAACCAGGGTGATTTCCACCTATATGGTTCCTGTTCTACCTTCTGAGGCCTGTCAGGTGAGCCCAGGTGTCACTCCCTTTAGCCCTTCTGAAGAGAACAGAAACATCTCCCTCGAGTAGTTTTTTTCCCCCCACCCTGGATGACCTCAGTTCATTCCTTTCTCCTCCCAGGTCATGGTTTCATTGCCATTCTTGTTGCTTTCCTTGTAGTGCTTTGGACTTTATCAGATTTTCAAACACAGTTGCAATAGGGGAGTGATTTCTGGTTTAGCAGGAACAGTTTCTTAGCTTAAGCCCCATTTATGCTGAAATAAAACAGGATAGTATGCAAATGAAGTTGTTCCCACATCTAGGTGAAGAAGTCACTAGCCCATAAATCATTGATGGTGGGGGAGGCAAGGTGAGCAGAAAGCCACTGGAAGAGCAGAATGGGAAGCTGCTGGGAGGGAAACATTCCCAGGGCCCTGTGGGTTTTCTGTAACACTGTGACATCCCATCGTTAGTGGACCTCTTTTTATTTACAGGAGAAAAGATGGCAGGAAAATTCTTTCCCATATTACTCCATATTTTCTTCTAGTATGGAACACATTATGTTTAGCAATCATATATTCATCCAGTAGACATTTATTGAACACCTACTGCATACCAGGTACTGGAAAACAGGGATGTAGAGATGAGCAAACGAATACTCTGGACATAGTCTGATGTGGAAGACAAATCAGAAAATCAGTAATGGCAAGAAAATGTGATGAGGGTTTAATAACAGTGGGACCAAGGCTGAGAGGGAAGGATGGATGGGGGAGACAGCGTGTGTGCCTGTGTGTGCACAGACACTGTCTCACCACATTATGTGTGTGTGGTGGCTCTGGGAGGTGGGAACGGTGTGTACAATGGCACAGAGGCTTGAGCACCTGGGGTGATGGTGCTAATGCTTGACTTGGAGAAAGCACAAGTGGAATGCGGCCGGATCAGACATTGTAGGTCTGGGGACGGTGTATGGGACAGTGGGGAATGATTGGAAGTTTCAGTTATGGGCACTGATGTGATTGGAGTTGTGTTTTTGAAAGATCGCTCTGATAAATTCATAGAGTGTGGGGGAATCTGGGGTTGTCAAAGGATGGGTGGCTAGAGCTTGATGAACAGGCCATGGAGCAGGGAAGGAATGAAGACCAGAGCTGAGACAGTGGCTGTCCTCATCTGCTTGGGCTGCTGTAACAGACTTTTCCATTGCACTGTTCTGGAGGCTGGGAAGTCCAAGGTCAAGTCACTGGCAGATTTGGGGTCTGGTGAGGGCCTGCTTCCTGGTTTGCAGATGGTCGCCTTCTTGCTGTGTCCTTATGTGGCAGACAGAGAGGGGGGGGAGAGAGAGAGAGAGAGAGATCATCAAATAACAGGGGGGAGCGGGTGGGTGGGGGGCTCTGAGTGAGGCTTCGTCCCCGTCCCCTGTCTTCTCTCCCCACTCCTTCTACCTTGATGAGATGCTAGATTATGTTTCTGGGGAGGCTGCCTCACTGAAAGTACTCTGGCTGATATATTCTTCAGACCAAGGTTTTGGATCATTTTTTAGTTTTTGTTCTGGTTCTTTTCCTTTTTTTTTCTCTCTTTTTTCCTTTCTCATTTTAGCAGATGAGGACTTGCTATGTGTGACAGCTGATATTCTGAAAGTGACAAGGTGCCTCATTTGGGACAGAGTGTGCTTGGGGATTTTTATCTGTGTGTGCACAGTGTTCATCAGTGTAAGTCTGTGCAGGGGAGAACTGGCAGCAGGTCACAGCGAGTGCCTGGGACTCAGACAGCTCCAAGTTCCAACAGAGGGAGAGGAGACATTCGCCCAGCTCTGTCACATGGTGGTCTGCAGATTCTTCTTTCTAAGTGTCTCCCAGTCTCTCTCGCCATTCCCACTGTCCCTAGATCTCGCTTAGCTTCTATCAAACTAACAACCTGTTGACTCATTTCATGAGTCCAATCTCCCGCCCTCAAAATCACTTTGCCTCCAAACTGATAACGACATTAGTAGTACTAATAGCACTCAAATGGTTAGTATTTACTTTATGTGCCAGGCACGATTCTAAGCTCTTTGCATGTATTCCCACATCTACTCTTCACAGCAAGTCTTTGTAAAACAGATCTGCTCATTTCCCTCCCTCTCTGCACACACATAAGTGGCTCTCTGTATACCGGAACAAATCTTCCAAACCTCCCCGTCTTGTGTATCACCTTCATGGTTTAACCATATGAGGAGATCACTGTGACTGCTCTTCATGAGTCCTGTCCTATTGAATACCACCTAGGCCACAGTTATGCAAGCTTGTTCTGTAAATTAACTCACCTTTGAAAATATTTGCATAGATTAAAATAAAATAAATTATAGCTCTCTTTCAAATGCACAGTGTTATTTGCCATCCCTGCAAAGTAACCGTAAGCATAAATATAATAAAAACAGAACCAAACAAAACAGGTTATTAAATCCTAGCTGGGGACTGTTGAAAAGGCCCTCTGTCTGAAGCTTGCTCTCTTTATGATAAAAAGGGACAAGAATAAGAGTTAGAAGATGTTGCTGATATATGTATGTGTGTGTGTGTGTATATATATTTATACATATATATATTTTGGTGTTTGGCCTCTGGGGATCTGAACCCTTGAGCTTGGTGTTATAACACTGTGCTCTAACCAGGCGAGCTAACCGGCCAGCCCTAGATGTTGAAGATATAGCAACAGCAAGCCAAGACTTTCTCCTTGATGCAAAAGCAAGACTGAAATGAGAATTTACAAGAGAATATCTTTCTCATGTAACTCAATGCTCTTCAATGCTGTGTTCCTCTGCCTCCTAAAATTGTCCCATATTCACTCAAGTGGTCCCTTATTTTAAAAAGTTCCTTTGGAGAAGCAGCAGCACTGTTGGACCCTGACCCATTTGACTGCCTAGGTCTCGTTCCACTTGCTAGCACAATTTCTTTGTTTGCTTACTCCAATCTCACTAATCTTCTTTGATGTTTTACTTTTCCCCATCTCTCTCTGCCTTCGCATACACTGTTTTCTGCTCCTGGAGAGCCCTGTCCTTCCAACTGCAAGTGGCGCCCTACCACACATTTATTTCAGATGTTGCTCTGATGTTGCCTTCTCTATAGAGGTTTTTCCCAAACCCCAAGAATAGTAAGCCAATATCTCCTCTTTTCCCAATTTAAATGTGTCCCCCTACCCCACCATATCAGTTGTCTTTACCTGATGGGAGTTTCTGAGGGAGACTCTGTTTGTTTGTGAATCCACAGGCATTATCGCCGTCTTTTGTCTTGCTGCCTCCCTCTGCAGAAGCTGAAAATCATGTGATGTTCCTTACTAGCCTCCCCTACTAGACATATGGGACCCAGTTTTGTCCAGGGAAATGTCAGGACAAGTCTGTTGAAAGACTTATCCTGGAAAGGTGTTTTGCTTCTTGGTGGCAAGGACAGGCATGGGAGAAAACCTCTCCAGAAGTTTCCCTTCATCTTTGTTCCTGTCTTGAAGGCAACATGGTACCTGCTTCAGTGGCTGCCTTGCTGTGGTCACACAGTAACAAGTACAAGAATGACAAGTCAATGTTCTAAGGAAGGAGGAGTAAAAGGAGACACGTATGTGGGAGCTGCCAGACCAACCCTGCGACCAAGGACTTTCAAACTTCTATTAAATAAATGATAAGTGAATGTCCTCATGGTTTTTGCCGCTATTAACTAGAAGTTCTGTTATATGCAGTTGACAGTATTCCTAACCGTTTCCTTATGGGACTCCACCCCTTCCTGGATTTTGAGCAACTCTAAGGTAGGGATGGAATGTTTACCTTTGTAATCCTCTCATTCATACAGGGCTTGGCACATGGTGGGACTTACTATTTTTTTATTATTATTTTCAACATAAACACCTTATATTTATTCAAACTCTGTGCCTGTCTGGTTCCAGAGCCTGAATCCTTAATCACTATTGTGTGATTCTGGTCATTGATCAAAGTGGAATGAATGAATAAATGAATGAATAACTTACCAGTAGGAAGATTTGCCGAAATTGGTTTTTATCCCAATTTGATTGAACAACTTTATTAGAATTTATGTCAAGATTTTTTAAAAATGAGGCTCTGTCATTTGTCCTGCATTTTGTTTTGTTTTTGTTTCATTTTTATTTTTTTCACTTCCTTTATCCTAATCCGTGAAAATTTGCATTCCTGAGCTTTCAGGGGGGCGTGAAAGGGAGACAGTTGGGGTGCACGCAGATCCTCTTATGTGCCGGGTGTGTTAGGCATGTGGATTAATGTAATTCAGCAACACTGGATGTAGCTGTTATTGCTTCCTTTTTACCAGAGGATGATAGATGTAGAGAGGTTGAATATTATACCACAGTCTGATGAGACTCTGGATCCCATGCTTTTCCTACTCTATCATCCCGTAACAGCTGCCTGAGAAGCCACCACGAAAAGGAAAAGCTGCCCATGTGATTTGATCTGTTACACTGGGAAGTCAGAACGATGCACCCCAGGTGCATCCTAGGAGTGAGTGGGTTGACTATGTGCCTGTGGGGTGTTTGGGGAGGATCTCTGGCTTCCCTGAGCATTGAATCTTCCTTAGCTAGTAGTTACTTTTTCTCTTCCCCTGCAGGTTCTTGGTGAAGACGCTTTGACGATATTCATCCTGGCCTTGAGTACGTTTCTCATTTCTGACCCAACACCATCGCTTAGTAGCTGTGGCTCCATGGGGTCCCAGGGCCATGTAAAAATGCCTGAGAGCAGCTCTCAACATCTGCAGAAACTTAACCAGCTCTCAGCATCTACAGAAACTTAACCAGTTTTGTGGGAGCTGCCAGTGCAATATCCCACGTCAAGCTCCAGGAAGTAGTAGAAAATATTCAGCAACTATTTTTACCATCTTTCACCTCTTCCCTCTTCCACTCCCTGTTTTCACACACAGAAGCTGCCCAGCACCTCTCTCCTATATACCAATGATCTTCAGCCTCTGCCTCCCTCATGCTTTTTCTTGTCCTCCACCCTTTCATTTTTTTTTTTTTCCATTACAAAATTCCCCCGAAAGCTGTCTGGCAAGGCAGGACCTTCCTTAGAGTTTTAGGAAATGGGGGAAAAAATGAGTTTAGCCTGCAGGAATTAGGGGAAGATTGGAAACACACATATATTAACATTGTTTTACCTTATCATATGCCTACGTCTACCATCTACTGGGGCTGCTGCTGTGTCTCTATCTATATCCACATGTCTATTGTAATATGGATATTCATCTATGTTTCTTCCCTGCATTTCCCCCTTTCTTTTTCACTTCTGTCCTATTCTTGCCCCAAGCAAGAAGATATTCAGCTCATGGCTCAGGACTCCAGGGAGGGATCTGGCAGGAGGACAATCAATGTTGCTTCCTCCACACTTTCTTCCTGGCTTTTGTGTTCAAAAGCTGAAGCCTGAGATGGGACAAGAATTAAGATATGAAGTAATATCACAGAGAGAGCATGGGACCCTTCCTCATAACCCTAAGAAGAGATTTGCTCCCTTTAACCCATCCAGTTGGATGGTGAGTAAAAGGGGTTGAGGGAGAGATCTCTGGGTACAGAAAGAAGGTGACCCAGGTGACATCAACTGGACCCATGCAGAGAAAACCACAAAGACCACAGGACAGTGTCAATGTTCTAGGCAAATGGGATCCCAGGCAGCATTTTTTAAAGAAAATTCCAGGTGGTAAACACCATGCGGAAGCAACAGAGAGCTGTTGAGGCAGCATGGCAATGCTAAAACAGCCACACGGGATGCATAGGTTACTAAGTCTCTAACATCTGCCAAACTCCCAGCAGTGTGGCACTGAACCTCAGGAAGAGCCAGGGAATTTTTCCCCCTATTGTACTCTGCATAATA
>NW_007726734.1:369658-371909 GCF_000696425.1 Galeopterus variegatus
ACAGGGCAATGCTAAAACAGCCACACGGGATGCATAGGTTACTAAGTCTCTAACATCTGCCAAACTCCCAGCACTGTGGCACTGAACCTCAGGAAGAGCCAGGGAATTTTTCCCCCTATTGTACTCTGCATAATAGAGACTTAAGGTCAGAACTGAAGTTGCTTTGCAGAAAGATGAAGAATATATATGTGTATGTGTGTGTGTGCATGCGTGTGTGTGTGTATTTGGACCCCCACATTTCAGAGCTGTAATTCATACCTGATCCATTATTTCATTGTTACCTATGTAGATATGGATATAAATATGAATATGATTATATTAAGTCCCCATAACTTTGTGCAGTCCTTTCTCAGGGTACCCTTGCAGACCTGCATAGCTGTTAACATCTCTTAATTATTACAAGCAAAAGGGAGTATTGAGCATACCTGCCTGTGTCTTTATCTCACCTTTCTCACTTACTCCTGTTGCTCTGCACTCTCATTTCTGAGCAGCCGTCCTGAACTCCTTCATGCCTCGAGCATGCTGGCTCTCTCACGCACAGCTTGCACACACGTTCTTACTTATGTTCAGAAGAACCTCCAGAGCCCCTCCCACGTCCACCACACAACACACCCTGATGCAAATACTTCTTTGTCCAAATCATTATGTTTTGGGAAAATTTCATTGGCCACTCTCTTCTAAACCTGCTATATTTCCAGCACTTACATAATTTCTAAAAGGTACTAAGGCTTGATAAATATTTGGTGAATGAAAGAATATCAGAATGCATCAATGAATGGATAAATAAACAGATGAATAAATGAATGGATAGATGAGTGAGTGAAAGGATGGATGGACGGATGAGTGAGTGAATGGCGTTTGGCATTTCTCGCCTCTGATGCCTTACGTATAAAATATTCACTGCTCTTTAACATCTTTGAGTCTGGCATGCTGGTCAAGCATCTTCATGCCCTTCATCTCAGTGTCAAGGAGCTGAAATAACAGGTGGAGGCATTTGCTTTTTAAAATCGAATCTTATTTTGAGCTGCCAGAGGTCAGAGCACTAAACCAGAAGCATAAATCAACGCTTTTGTTTTTATATATTAGCACTTGGCCATCTGAATAGGGTACTTTAATTGATAGGTTGCCTGGCTTCATGGATTCCCAAGGGCAACAAAAGTCATTCATTCATTCATTCATTCATTCATTTCTGTCTTCATTCATCTGTTTAGTCAGTCTTTCAATAAAGCTTGATAATTAGGAGGAAGAATTTTGGAATTTTAATAAAATTGAATTCTGGTTCAATTTGCCACTTAGGAACTGTTCATCTTTGGGACAGTTATGTATCTTTTCTGACACTCACCTCACTCGTGTATAAAGTGGGGCTCACCATATTTAACTCAGGGTTCTTCTGAGAATTAAATGAGTTAATAAATATAAAGCATTTTCTACAGCACCTGACCCAGAGTCAGTGCTCCATAAATGTTAGCTCTTATTATAAACTCCCTAATATATGAATTCTTCTGTCATCAAACATTTATTGCACTCCTATTGAGTAGCAGACCCTGAGCTGAGTAGAACATTCTTCTTATCTTTTAAAACCTTACAGTCAGTTGAGTTGGACAGAGACATGGGTCGATAATTAGAAACAGATTTAATGGTGCTGGGTAGAAGTAGCAAGACTGAAAGGGGAATGACTCACCCTCTCCGTGGGGAGGCGGGTGGTATGGCTGAGAATAGATGAAGCATTCTGGCCTAATTGTGTAGAGAAGGAACTGTTGGGATTATCCAAATGTTTTAAGCTAAAAAGTGATATGACTGGATTTTCCCCTAAAACTTCCTTGGCAATGGAGTGGACGATAGGATAAAGGCAGGTAAGATCACAGAAAAGTAGATTGGGATGGAGGCGAGGCAGGTGTTAAACAGGCCAGATATGAAATGAGGAGGGTCTGCACTGAGAAAGAAGCAGATGCAGAGAAGGGGACTTGCTGGGAGGCTCTCTAATACCTTGCTTTTCAAAGAGTGGTCCTTGGAGCTGCAGTGTTGGTGTTACTGGGATCTTGTTAGAAATGCAGGCTCCACCCGAGACTTCCTGGCTCTACACATCAGCAGATCCCCAGGTGATTCGTAGGGGCATGATTTGATCATCACATATTGTACACAATTCGGGAACATTAAATAAAACAGTTCCTAAAAATACTCAGCAATGTCTACTACACTAAAGGTGTTTTTTTGTAATTATTATTAATTTATTTGTTAGTAACTTTTTTTT
>NW_007726734.1:372889-399173 GCF_000696425.1 Galeopterus variegatus
TTAAATTTAGCATTATAAAAGAGAGACAAGCCAATGGTTTCTCCTTGAGCTCACTGGGGTGATAGCTCCGGAAGGTTCACGTATATATATCTGCGCACATCAGGGCAGGTTTTGTTTCTTTATCACCAGAGCCATAGCTAAGTGTTTATGGCTGAGTTATAAATCCCCAGAACATGGATTTCTTACTGGAAGTGCTGACTCAACCTTAACTTTAGCAGTGCAAATGGTGCCACAATAAAATGTGTATATATCAAAGTTGTGGTGACTATAAAGGTCTTTTAAAATTGAGTTGACATTGCGGTATGTTTCCTTGAGATAAGGTGAGGATTTACGTTCATAAATAGAATGGTGAAGCTGGAGAAGCATAATTGGCAATTTGGGGTGTTAAGATTTGGGGATCTTTTGTCCTTGATCCTAACTGAATACTTCTTTCTCTTTCTGTGGGAGGTAGTCTCATTTTTTAGCTTTTAATCTGGCTTTGTATACAGAGATGACGAAGTAATTCTGAAGAGTCCCTTGATAAGTTCCTCTGCAAAGTGCTTTTCAAGCCAATTCAATTCAACAGAACTTTTTTTTTTTAACCCGTACCCTATGCCATGTACTTAACTATGTACATAGAATACAAAGTGAACAGGAAATCCTGAATTCAGTGAACTTGCAGTCTAGCCTGGGAGGTATACTTTTATTTATTCATTCACTCAGCAAATATCTTATGAATGCTTATTATGTGCCAGGCACTAATTCTAGGGTGCTGGGTTTGGAGCAGTAAACATGAAAACATCCTTGCCTTCAAAGAGTTTATATTCCACTGAAGGCAGACAGGCAATAAAACAGGAAAACAGATAAATATGAAATGTAATATAATACTATGAAATAAATGCTGAAATAGAGGTATTCACTATGGATCACAAAAAAAGAAACATTGTATCTGCCTAAGAAAACGAGAAAACAAGGACAGAGAGAAGATACTAGAACCGTGTGTTGATAACCAGTTGTTTGCTGAGCAAAGGCAGAGGAGTGAAAATACCAGGTGTGTTATGAGCCAGTGTGACTGGTATCTAGGAATCGTGTGTTTGTGATAGCTCCTGAGCAAGGCAAAATCGAGATTTCTAATGAACTGTCAGAAATTTTAGTATTGCAAGCAATAGAGAGACAGGATAAGAAGCAGGTCTTAGTAGAAGGTTATGTTGGCAGGTGGGAGACATGGGCATAGCCAAGTGCATGGTGGAGTTGATGGAAAGACTGAGACTTGGGGCCTGTTCCAGCAGGGCTTCAGGAGGGGAGCTTGGTGAATGAAGGGGGTTGGGAACACAAACAGAGGCGAGTCAAAGATATCTAGGTGGTGGATGTGTTACCTATTTCCTCACGTTAGAGGTCACGTTGATCTTGACATTCCAGCCATTTACTTTGAAGCTTATAATTCTCTCCCTGAGCTATTTCTGAAAGGGTTCATCAAATGCAGGGAGTGAGGAAGGGTGAAGCTTCATCAATGACCCAAAGCCTCAGCCACCCACCGTAGCTGGGCAGCACAGCAAACACACAGAGAAGTCGAAGGGGCAGCTCAGAGAAGCACCTGAAGGTACCTTTATCCCAACAGTCAATATTTACACTCCTCGAAGTGCTTGATTACGATTGTTCCATCAGCACTCCAGCCCCTGGAAACACATACAGTGCACATGTTCTGCATTGCAAAGTGTGTATTTTTAATATTGATCTCTCAAAATCCAACTGGTCTCATTGATTTTCACAGGACCTGGAAGAAAGACTGTGATAAACCAAAGATGCTTACAGCTTCATCAGCCCAGAAGACATGACTTATTTTCCTCTTCCTTGAACTTTTCTTGGCTTCCTGGGAAAATAACTTATTTTTATTTCTCTCTTTATTTCTTTCTTTTGTATCAGCTTCTATTAAAGTCCTATAAATAACCTTAGAGACACACGAAACAGATTCATTTAATTTTCCTTTAGTTATCCTAAGTCAGAACAGATGTGTGTTTGTGATAGAAAAGGGGAGAGGGAGAATGAATCATAGGTGTGGAGAGAGAGATGAGAAAACTACTGACATCTGCAGTGGAATGTCTGACTGCTTTTCAGAGTTTGGCCAACAGGGCGATTTCATCCTGGCTTGATCTGCTTGGATGTAATGACATCTGCTACAGCTGAGCACCTGGGAAGCCAAGATACCAGATGAGAAAACTACTGACATCTGCAGTGGAATGTCTGACTGCTTTTCAGAGTTTGGCCAACAGGGCGATTTCATCCTGACTTGATCTGCTTGGATGTAATGACATCTGCTACAGCTGAGCACCTGGGAAGCCAAGATACCAAACAATGTGCAGGGAGGGGTCACATTCATAGAATGGTGTGTTTTCTAGCATCACCTGTCTTTGGTGTTGCCCAATCGCTCAAGATGTTAACTGACTCTTACACTCTGACATGCTTAAAAGGTATGGTGGAGAAGGTAGGTAGGAGACCTGAGATCAGAACCGTACCTTTGGGATTCTAAAAGAGTGTGAAGATCAATTGGTTGATCAACAAGGCCTGATTGAAATCTGTTGTATGCCCAGCCATATTCTGGAAGCTCGGTCTATGTGAGGCATATTCCAGATCCTCATGGACAAGGCATCTCACCTTAAGGTGAGGGCAAGTGTCCTTTGTGTTGTTCAGTAAGGATCTACTGAATGTTACATCTGTGGCATGAGGCTGGCTGTGGCATCAGGAATGAGCCAGGGTGAGGGCAAGCTCTCAAGGTCAAGTGTAGAAGGGTGGAATAGTTGTGTGTGTCCAGGGGGCATGTCTTGCCTGGGCATAATACAGCATGATATTCAATAGCAAGAGTGTATTGTCACTTAAGTGTCAGGAATCACAGTGCAGAAGGTGCAGGTGGGAGAGCAGAAGGTGTGAAGAGCAAATCGTTAGGAGAGGAGGCACATAAGAAACAAGTGGTCTTGGAGACCAAGTGGAGTGTCTTTTTTGAAAGGATTGAGGAGAGAAAACCAGGACAGAAGTCCATTTTGGGAATATGGTGAGGTTGTGGAGGTGCTCTGTTGGGCTCAGAGGGCTGTGCTGGGCATAAATGGCAGTCTGTGTAAACTCCTGCTCCACGAGCACTGGTGGGGGCTGACGGCATTGCCAGTCCTGGTCAGGATTTCATCAGGGCAGGGATTACAGCAGAGAGTTTCAAACCCTGATATGCATGAGAGTCACCTGGGATGTTGTGAAAGTGCAGGTTCTGATTTAGTTGTTCTGGGTGGGGCTGGAGATTCTGTATTTCGAACAAGCTACCAAGTGGTCTGGGGATCAATTTTGAGAAGTGAGGGAGTAGAGGAACATAGCCTGCCACCTACAGATGGATGTATGTCACCTGAGAAGCAAGTAACCACTGGAGAAGGTTCAAGACTCAATGTTTTCACTCACCATATGTCATTAAACACAACACTACCATCTAAGCTTTCTTGCGAGCCCCTTTGAAGAAATGTGCAAAATCAGGCAAAGTGATTTGCCTCATTTAATGAGGTCCCTTAGCTTGTGGGATTCAGTGCAGGCTCCGATATCAAGATTTCAGATAAAGATGACTGTGGAGGCATAAATCAGACATAGCCGATGCAACAATAGTCTTGAACTTGATTCTGCTATTTAGCAGCTGTGGGATTTTGGGCCACCGCTTGACCACTCTGAGTCTTGATCATCTCTTCTATAAAATGGGATCTTACGTGGATTAAAGGATATAAACCTTTAATCAGCTCTTATGCAGGAGTTGGCAAACTCTGAAAAGGGCCGTGTCATACATATTTTAGGCTTTGAGGGTCATAGGTCTCTGTTGCAACTATTCAACTCTGCTGTTTTAACGTGAAAGCTGCATAGATAAGAAAACGAATGGGTGTGGCCATTTTCCTGTAAATTTCCATTTATAAAATTGGGTCAGGATTGACCCACGTGCCACAGTTTGTCAGCCCCTGTTACTGAGTTTATGATAATATTCCTGCTAAGAAGTCACAGCAGGAGGTCCGATGAGACAGCCCAGCAAGGCGTATAGATAAAGCTCCATGCTATAGATGGAGCTTTGTTTAACTCACATACAAATGACAAATGATGCTCAGACCCTGCCTGGTATGAATGGTTTATCTTACCAAAATGGAGAATAAAACAAAATAATTGCAGTTAACTTAATGCCTGATAGTGTTGGGCTCTTCAGTAATGGAACTGTTAGGGTCAATAAATAGTGACATCGCTGCAGCTGATTGTATTGAGAAATATGAAGACATGCCAGAGAGGAATGGGAAATTACAGAATGAATCTCTGAGGCAGAGTCAACCAGATAAATGTTATCAGTCAAGTAAGGCTGCTGAATCCTCGATGATGTCCATGCCTGATAGCACCTTGGAGAATCACAAAAGCAGGCCCCTGGAGAATGCCTGTCCACCCCTACTTATTAGGAGGCGCGTGCGGCTCTGGGGTCTCTGCAGCTGGTACTAGAGGAGGTGGTGGGCTGCTCAGTATTCAGCAGGTAAAGTGTTCAAGGCATAGAGTCCAAGCCAGCCTGTCAGGCAAACCCTGGAGGTTCTCCCCTCATTCCCATCTCCCAACCCCAACCTCTGGTACAGAACGTGGCAGGTTTTTTTGTTTGTTTGTTTTCCTCATGTCTGTGTTATTCACCTCTGTGTCCCCAGGGTTTGCCATTTGGAATGACTCAATAAGTATATTGAATGAGTGAGTGAGTGAGTGATATGAGACACCTATCTAATGCAGCAGGGAACAGGAGAAAGATGGGGCCTGGGAAAACTGAGATCCAGGCTTCTAGAGAGACTGGAAAAGGTGTGAAGGCCTTGGCTCTGAGGGCCGTCAATTTTGAAAGTCCCAAGTCCATCGAGGAAAGAAAGTACTAGTTGAGCAAAGGACCTAAATCCCACCCTCATTCTTACTAACGGGCTCAGAAGGAGGCAGATGTGGGGGCAGAGATGGTCGTAATTAGGTTATCGTCCATGTCCCCATGTCCTCCTGGGTCTGGCCTGTCAGCAGCCTCATGTCTTCTCAAGGCTGCTGTGAACTCATCATCACACACACTGCCTCTCATCTTTGGGCTTTCAACTGCGGTGTTCTGTCATCCCCGAAGACTTTTACCCCATATCTCCTGGCTAGCTCTTATTCACTCTTTACCCTAAGCTAAACGCCAGTCATTCAAGGAGGAAGACGGTGTTAGCAGGAGCCCCATCCCCACCCCCCACACAGCACACCTGCTGCCACGGCGTCTCCAGCCACCCTGGGATGGCTGGCTTCTTTACTGATTCCCTCCCTGGAATATCAGGCCCGGCAAACGTAGGGACCAGGTTTGTTTTCTTCATCACTGCATCGCTACAACATACACAGTAAGCTGTACAGGATGAATTGTACAGCGTGGATCCTGGATCTGCTTAATCCTGAGCACTGCTGATTGATGGTGCTGAAGATGTTAACATACCCCTGTGGCTGAACCTAGACTACACTGAACTCAGCTGTCTGGAGAAGGATGCGGTGTTTCTATTTGGCAGAGACTGGGGAAGTATGGATGGATAGATTATACATTTGTTTAGCCATTATATATTGGGTGTCTGTGATGTGTCAGATCTATTTTAATGCCACTGATACAAAGATGAATAAAATATCATTCTTCCCCAGGTCAGGATCACAAAGCGTAGAGAAAGATACACAAACAGACAGTTGCTTGATAGTAGATAGTAAACAGAGGTCTATTTAGGATGTTCTGGGAATATAGAGGATGAGGCAGTTCATGTTCCTCACAACAGAGCTTCTCAAACTTTAATATGCAAGTCGAGCACCCAGGGTCTTATTGAAAAACAGACTCTGATTGGGTAGGTCCAGGATGACAGTATTGAGAGATGGGCCCTTTGGGAGGTGATTAGGTCATGAGGCCTTGTATTAGTCCATTTCATATTGATTATAACAAAATACACAGAACTGGGTAGTTATAAAGAAAAATGAAATTTATTGCTTACAGTTTCTTTTTTTATTTTATTTTATTTTACTTCTCCAAATACATTGTACTTGATTTTCATGCCCCTTTACCTGTTCCTCGCCACTCCCTCCACATCATGTCTGTGCACTTGGCTTAAATAGTTCAAGGAATTTTTGTGGTTATTCTGTCTTCTTCCCCCCACCCTCTGTTTGTGTGTTTATTTACTTATTAAATTTTTAGCTGCCAGAAAATAAGTGAGAACATGTGGTATTTCTCTTTCTGTGCCTGACTTGTTTCACTTAATATAATTTTCTCTAAGTCCATCCATGTTGTTGCAAATGGTCGCATTTTGTTCTTTTTTATAGCTGAGTAGTATTCCATTGTGTAGATGTACCACAGTTTCCTTATCCACTCATCAGATGATGGATGTTTGGGCTGGTTCCAGCTCTTGGCTATTGTGTATAGAGCTGCAATAAACATTGGAGTGCAGGTATCCCTTCAGCAAGATGATTTCCATTCCTCTGGGTATGTATATTCCCAGCAGTGACATCACTGGGTCATATGGTAGATCTATCTGTAATTGTTTGAGGAACCTCTATATCATATTCCACAAAGGCTGCACCATTTTGCAGCCCCATCAACAGGGGATGAGAGTTCCTTTTTCTCTGCAACCTCACCAGCACTTACCATTCTCAGTCTTTTGGATGTTAGCCATCCTAACTGGGGTGAGATGGTATCTCAGTGTGGTTTTGATTTGCATTTCCTGGATGTTGAGTGATATTGAGCACTTTTTCATGTGTTTGTTGGCCATTCGTATATCTTCCTTTGAGAAATGTCTGTTCAGCTCCTTTGCCCATTTTTTAATTAGGTTATTTGTTTTTTTGTTGTAAAGTTGTTTGAGTTCCTTGTATATTCTGGGTATTACTCCTTTGTCAGATGTATATTTAGCAAATATTTTCTCCCACTATGTTGGTTGATTTTTTACTCTGTTGTTTCTTTTGCTGTGCAGAAGCTTTTTAGTTTGATGTAATCCTATTTGTTTATTTTACTTTTAGCTGCCTGTACTTTTTGGGTCCTATTCATGAATTCTGTACCCACTCCTATTTCCTGGAGTGTTTCTCCTATATTTTCTTTAAGGAGTTTCATTGTTTCAGGGTGTATATTTAATTCTTTAATCCATTTTGAATGGATTTTGGTATATGGTGAAAGATACAGGTCTAGTTTCATTTTCCTACATATGATTTTCCAGTTTTCTCAGCACTATTTGTTCAAAAGGCCGTCTCTTCCCCAGTATGTAGACTTGCTGCCTTTGTCAAAGATCAGATGGCTGTAGGCATATGGGTTAATTTCTGAGTTCTCTATTCTGTTCCATTGATCTGTGTCTGTTTTTATGCCAGTACTATGCTGTTTTGGTTATTATAGCTTTGTAATATAGTTTAAAGTCAGGTAGTGTTATGCCACCAGCTTTATTTTTTTTTGCTCAGGATTGCTTTGGCTATGTGTGGTCTTTTGTTCCATATAAATGTCTGGATAGCTTTTTCCATCTCAGAGAAAAATGTCATTGGAGTTTTGATGGGGATTGCATTGAATTTGTAGATCACTTTGGGTAATATGGACATTTTCACAATGTTAATTCTTCCAATCCAAGAGCAAGGGATATCTTTTCATCGTCTTGTGTCCTCTTTAATATCTCTCATCAGTCGTTTGTAGTTGTCTTCATAGAGATTTTTCACATCCTTAGTCAGCTTTATTCCTAAATATTTTATTTTTTTGGTGGCTATTGTAAATGAGCTGGCTTACTTGATTTCTTTTTCTGCATGTTCACTGGTGGAGTATAGAATTGCTACTGATTTTTGTATGTTGATTTTATGCCCTGCAACTTTGCTGAAATCATTTATCGACTGCAAGAGTTTTTTTTTTTTTTTTTTTTTGTAGAGGCTTTAGTCTGTTCAATATATAGGATCATGTCATCTGCAAAGAGGGACAGTTTGACTTCATCTTTTCCAATCTGGGTGCCCTTTATTTTCTTCTCTTCTCTGATAGCTCTGGCTAGTACTTCCAACACTATGTTGAATAGGAGTGGTGAGAGTGGGCATCCTTGTCTACTTCCTGTTTTTAAGGGAAAAGCTTTCAGCTTTTCCTTGTTCAGGATGATATTGGCAGTGGGCTTATTGTATATGGCTTTAATTATGTTGAGTTGTTTTCCATCTATGCCTAACTTGTAGAGAGTCTTTTATCATGAAAGGATGTTGAATTTTGTCAAATGCTTTTTCAGCATCAATAGAGATGATCATCTGTTTTTTGTCTTTGCTTTTATTAATGTGGTGTATCACATTTATTGATTTGCATATATTGAACCAACCTTGCATCCCTGGGATGAATCCCACTTGATCATGGTGTATCATTTTCTGTATGCTTTGCTGTATTCTGTTGGCTAGTATTTTATTGAGGATTTTCGCATCTATATTCATCAAGGATATTGTCTTGTAGTTTTCTATTTTTGATGCATCTTTGTCTGGTTTTGGTATCAGGGTGATATTTGCCTCATAGAATGAGTTTGGGAGAATGGCCTCTGTTTCAATCTTTTGGAACAGTTTGTAGAGAGTTGGTATCAGTTCCTCTTTGAAGATTTGATAGAACTCTGCAGTGAACCCATCTGGTCCTGAGCTTTTCTTTGTTGGGAGCCTTCTCATAACAGCTTCAATCTCTTTTATTGTTATTTGTCTGTTCAGATTTTCTATATCTTCTTGCCTCAGTTTTGGTAGCTTGTATGATCCAGAAATCTATCCACTTCCTCCAGATTTTCAGATTTGTTGGCAAATAGATGTTTATAGTAGTCTCTAAAGATACCTTGTATTTCTGAGGTGTCAGTTGTAATATCATCTTTTTTGTTTCTAATTTTTGTTATTTGGGTCTTCTCTCTTCTTTTCTTAGTTAGTCTTGCTAATGGTTTGTCAATTTTATTAATCTTTTCAAAGAACCAACTTTTTGTTTTATTCATCTTTTGTATTGTTTTTCATGTTTCTATTTCATTTAGTTCTGCTCTGATCTTAATTATTTCTTTCCGTCTACTAACTTTAGGTTTGGATTGTTCTTGTTTTACTAGTTCTTTAAGGTGAAGTAATAGGTTGTTCACTTGCCATCTTTCCATTCTTCTGACGTAAGCATTTAATGCAATAAATTTCCCCCTTAAATCTGCTTTTGCAGTATCCCACAGGTTTTGGTATGATGTGTCATTATTTTTATTAGTTTCAAGAAATTTTTTGACTTTCTGTTTAATTTCTTCTTGGAACTACATGTCATGAAGTAGAATGTTGTTTAATTTCCATGAGTTTGTACAGTTTTCAGATTTTCGTTTATTATTGATTTCTAATTTTAATCCATTGTGATCAGAAAAAATACATGGAATCATTCCAATTTTTTTGAATTTGTTAAGACTTACTTTGTGACCTGACATGTGGTCTATTCTGGAGAATGTTCCATGTGCTGATGAGAAGAATGAATATTCTGAAGTTGTTGGGTAGAATGTTCTGTAGATATCTGCCAAATCCAATTGGTCTTAAGTATTGTTTAGATCTTGTGTTTCTCTGTTGATTTTTTGCCTAGATGATCTATCCAATGATGATAGTAGGGTGTTCAGGTCCCCCAGTATTATGGTGTTAGTGTCTATTTCTTTCTTCAGATCTAATAGTGTTTACTTTGTAAATCTGGCCACTCCAACATTAGGTGTGTATATACTTATGATTGTTATGTCTTCTTGATGGATAGATCCTTTTATCATTATATATTGGCCATCTTTATCTCTTTTAATGGTTTTTGCTTTAAAGTCCATATTATCTGATATAAGAACAGCTACTCCAGCTCATTTTTCATTTTTACTTGCATGATATATCTTTTTCCATCCTTTCACTCTTAGTCTATGTGTGTCTTTACAGGTCAAGTAAATCTCTTGGAGACAGCATATTGTTGGGTCCATCTTTTTAATCCAGTCAGTCAGTCTTTGTCTTTTGAATGGGGAATTTAGTCCCTTTACATTCAGAGTTATTATTGAAAGGTGTTGATTTACTCCTAGCATTATACTGATTTTTGTTTAGATGTCTTAAGTATCTTTTGTTCTTTTCTTTCAAATTTTCTGTTTGTCTTCTGTATTTGTTGGTTCCTTGGGGTGACAGATAAACTATTTTTTCTCTCTTTTGTTGGCATTTTTGTTTTTCTGGTAGGTATTGTTCTTTCTTGTGTATACATGGTAGTGAGAGTTGTTTTTGTGGTATCAAACCCAGTACTTCCTTAAGAATTTCTTGTAGAGCTGGTTGTGTGGTAGTGAACTCCCACAGTTTTTGTTTGTCTGAGAAATATACTATTTGTCCTTCATTTTGGAAGGATAGCCTTGCTGGGCAAAGTATTCTTGGCTGGCAATTTTTTACCTTTAGTGTTTTGAATATATTATCCCATTCTTTTCTGGCTTTTAGAGTTTCTGATGAACAGTCTGATGTTATTCTGATTGGGGCTTCCTTATAAGTGACTTGCCACTTCTCTCTTGCAGCTTTTAAGATTCTCTCTCTGTCTTTGATTTTTGTCAGTTTGATTATCACATGTCTTGGAGAGGACCTTTTTGGTTTGAATATGTTTGGTGATCTTTGGGCTTCCTGAATCTGGGGATCTGTGACTTTCCCTATACCTGGGAAGTTTTCTGCTATTATCTCATTGAGTATGTTTTCAATGCCATTTCCTTTTTCCTCCCCTTCTGGAATACCCATGACTTGGATACATGAGCATGTAAGGTTGTCAGTTGTTTCTCTTAAATTTTCTTTAGTTTTTTGATTCTTTTTTTTTTCTGGTCTGTCTGTGATAATTCAAACAGCCTATCTTCGAGATCAGAAATTCTCTCTTCTGCTTGTTCAAGTCTGCTGGTTAAACTCTCTGTGGTATTTTTTATTTCGTTGAATGAATCCTTCAGCTCCACAAGTTCAGCTACATTCTATTTCAAGGCATTGATTTCTTTGTATGTTTCTTCTTTCAGATCCTGTATGTTTTTTCTCATTTCATTGTGTTGTTTCACTGAGTTTTCTTGTATCTCATTAGTTTCCTTAGAATAGTTACTCTAAATTCCTTGTCTGTCATTTCAAAGACTTCCTGCTCTATAGGATCTAGCACTTGTAAGTTATTAATTTCCTTTGGTGACAATGTACTTTCTTGATTTTTCATATTTCTGGTTTCTTTCCTTTGGTGTTTTGTCGTTGTGGCCAGGGATATCACAGTTCACTCATTTCACCCGGATGTCTAGCTTGGATCCTGAAGAGTCTGTTGCTTCTGGACAGCAGAAACTAGCCTGGACCAGAAGCCCTGCCCCACCTGCCTTCACTGGCTTGTCAGGCTTGGGGCTTGAGAGCCCGTGCCTCTCACATTGCTCATGGAGATGGACGGCCTGTGCCGGAAGTCCTGCCACACCTGCGTTCACCAGCTCGTCTGGCTCCAGGCTTGGGAACCCGGAGCCTCAGGTCGCTCATGGAGACGGGATGGCCTGGGCCAGAAGTCCTGCCCCGTCAGCCTTCATTGGCTCATCTGGCTTGGGGCTTGGGAACCTGTGCCTCTCAGGTCACCCATGGAGACCAGACGGCCTTTGCTGGAAGTCCCACCCTGTCTCCACCTGCCTTTCCTGGCCAGCAGGCTCAGGGCACGTGGGCCCAAAAGCTCTAAAGTCTCTCTACGAAATGGGGAGCAACCTGAACTGGGGTCCCACGGTGGGCAGCTTCTGTCTGTTCCAGCACAGATTTCAGGTTCTGTGTTGCTGTTCCTCAAAGGCTGCAAATTGGTTGCTCTGTGGGAGAGAGCCACACCAGGAACTGACTACTCTGCCATCTTGACCCTTCCCTGCTGTTTACAGTTTCTAAGGCTGGGAAGTCCAAAGTCCATCTGGTGGTGATGACAGTGATCCAGGGGTCTCACATTGCAAGATGGTGGAAGTAGAGAGAACAAGAGAGAGGGACAGACTCTCCTCTTCTTTTAATGCCCTCAGAACCACACCCCTGACCACCAATATTAATCCATTCACTAGGTATGGCCCTACAATCCAATCACTTCTTCAAGGCTCCACCTTTCTATTACCATGATAGGATTTCCCACCTGGTTAGCAGTTACAGTGGGGGCTAAGTTTCTAATACATAAAACTTGGGGATACAGTTCAAGCTTCAGTGAATTTTGGGGGGACATAATTCAATCCACTACAGGGCTCTTATAAAAGGGATCAGTTCCCTTATAAAAGGGGCTTGAGGAAGCTTGTTTGCCCCTTCCACCATGTGAGGACACGCTCTGAAGGTGCTATCTAGGAAGCAGAGAGCAGCTCTCACCAGACTGAATCTGCTGGTGCCTTGATCTTGGACTTCCCAGCGACCAGAACTGTGAACAGTAGTTTTGTTGTTTATCAGTCACCTGGTGTGTAGTATTCTGTTATAGCAGCCCAAACGAACTAAGACAGTCCACAAACTCTACTTTGAGTAGTAAAGGTTTTCAGAAAGGTTTCAGAGGAAGTGATTTGATTAAACCTTGAAGGTTGAATAGAATTTTGCAAGATGGATATGAAGAAAGGAAAGGGTTACCAGGCTGTGAGAAAATAGAATGCAAAGACGTGGTGGTGTGTGTGTGTGAGTGTGTGTGTGAGGTGTGTGTGGTGTGTATGTATGTGGTGGGCTGTGTGTGAGGTATGTGTGTAGTGTGTGAGTGGGATGTGTGTGGGGATTGTGTGGGGGTGTATGGAGTATATGTGTGTGGTGGGCTGTGTGTGTGTGTGTGTGTGTGGTGTGTATATATATCTTGTGTGTATGTGGTATGCATGGTGTGCATGTGTATGGGGTGTGCAGTGTGTGTGTGGGGTGTGTATGAGGTTTGTGTGTGTCATGTGTGTGTGTGGTGATGTGTGTGCAGGGTATATGGGGGTGGTGTATGTATATGTGTGTGTAGTGTGTGGTGGGCTGTGTGTGTGGTGTGGGGGTGTATATATGTGTGTGGCATATATGCACGTCTTCTGTGTGTGTGGTATGTGTGTGAGGTGTGCATTGGGTGTATGCATGTGTGGTGTGTGTATGTGTGTGTAGTGTGTGAATGTGTGTGGTGTGTGGTGGGCTCTGTGTGTGGTGTGTATGTGTGGTGTGTGTGTGTGGTGGTGTGTGGTGGGTGTATGTGCGTGGTGGGGTGTGTGGGGGGTATGTGGTGGATGTATGTGTGTAGTTGGCTGTGTGTGGGTGTGGTGTGTGTGTGTGTGTGATGGTGTGTGGTGGGTGTATGCGTTGTGGGTGTTTGTGCATGGTGGTGTGTGTATGTGGTGGATGTATGTGTGTACTGGTGTGTGTGGGTGGGTTGTGGGTATATGTGTGTGGTGGTGTGTGGTGGGTGTATGTGCGTGGTGGGGTGTGTGGGGGGTATGTGGTGGATGTATGTGTGTAGTTGGCTGTGTGTGGGTGTGGTGTGTGTGTGTGTGTGATGGTGTGTGGTGGGTGTATGCGTTGTGGGTGTTTGTGCATGGTGGTGTGTGTATGTGGTGGATGTATGTGTGTACTGGTGTGTGTGGGTGGGTTGTGGGTATATGTGTGTGGTGGTGTGTGGTGGGTGGATGTGCGTGGTGGGGGCCGTGTGTGGTGTGTATGTGTGTATGGGGTGTGTGGTGGGTGTGTGTGTGTGTGGCATATAGGGAGTGTGTGTGTGGGGTGTGTCTGTGTGAAGGTTCGAGGCTCGTTGGGTGACTATGGGAGGCGTGTGTGGTGTGTATGTGTGTATGGGGTGTGTGGTGGGTGTGTGTGTGTGTGGCATATCGGGAGTGTGTGTGTGGGGTGTGTCTGTGTGAAGGTTCGAGGCTCGTTGGGTGACTATGGGAGCTCTAGCATGACTGGCTCTCAGAGGGGCAGGAGGTGAGGACAGAAAGGTGCAGAGCCTGTCACAGAGATTCCTGCATGCTGTGATGAGGGATTCAGACCACTCTGTATGAGACAGGGAGCCATGCAGGCTCATTAAGGAAATAATCTGAAGGAGTATGTTTTTAGAAAGGTTATTTCATTCACAGGCTGAGAGTAATTTACTTTTTAAAAAATAAAATTTAAAAAAAATTAAGAAAAGAGACACTCCCTCTAAAGCAGGGTTGTCAGCCTCAGCACTATTTACACTTTAGCTGGATGAGTCTTTGTTATGGGGGGCTGTCCTGTGCACTGTGACATGTTCAGTAGCATCCACATACTAGATGCCAGTAGCATCCTCCTTCCCACTCCCCCCCCCTCCCCGCACCAGCCCTGACACGAAAAATGACTCCAGACTTTGCCAAATGTCTGCTGGGGTGCAAAATAGCCTGCGGTTGAGAACCACTGCTCTAAAGCATGAAATGCTTCATTCTTCTTTGTATTCACTTCATGGACTTCCAGATCCTTCAAATATTCAGTAGCCCCCATGACTCCTGGAAGAAGCTGCGTGGAGAAGCCTCACCCCTAAGCCAGATTGATCTGTTTGCTACCTCTCTGAAGCAGCAGCAAGGAGTAGAGCCTGGCCTGGAGTGAGAAACACAAGCACACCTGCTTATCAATTCTGTTTTAAAAACAATACAGTTATTTGCCTCTTGCTTCCATTTCTTGGTGCTTTCCCTCTTCTTGATGCACAAGGAGTTATTGGCGAAAATACAGTCATGTAATAAGCATTCCAAGTCCTTCACATCTGTGGATGTGTTTGGATTTCTAAGAATACTTCTAAGGTAAAATATTACCAAAGGAAACTCCCACATATGATATTGAACTTCTAGTAATTTCCTGTCCATTGTAATATCAGATCAGGTTGGTGATTTTTACATGGCCTAAGCTGATCAGTCCCGGCCTGAGCTGATCTGTCCCGACCTTTGTACCTTTAAATTTTCCTGTTGATTATGCATAAATGTAGAATGCCAGGTTAGGGAATATTATTGCAAAAATACGAATGAACCCTAAAAGCTTATACTTTCTCACTATTTACTGTCTTGGAGTGTGGTAAGGGAGGCAGTATAGCATAGTGTTTAGATAGCTTGGGCTTCAGCTTAACAGACTCGGATGTGAGTCCTGGGCATTACTAAGGTTGGAGAAGCTATTTAACTTCTCTAAAAACTCATTTCCATGATCTTTAAGAAAAAGAGGTTGTTGGAAGGATTAAGTGAAATAGAGCATGTTGGGGACTCAGGTGGGTGCCTGGCATGTAGCAAGCCCTCAGAAAAGGAAAATGATCAGTTTTTAGGGTAAACATCATAGTTATCCTTACTTGCTTGAGACAGAGAGAAGATAAAGGGAAACTCTTGTTGATTATGCATCTGTTACATGCCAGACAACCACAGAGCATGTGACCACCTGACCAGAGAGGTACAGAGATAGTTTGCAAATCCCCTGCACTGCATAGCTCATCAGAGCAGAGGAAGAGCTCAAATCCAGATCTGTCATTCAGCACCACTGAGGAGGTGGCCATGCAGGCTCAAGTAACAGTGAGCGATTTCCACTCTATGCTTCAGTGTAAACTCAGAAAATTCCAGGAGCCTAACTGAGAACATTCTTGGTTGTGTTGTATTGTTCTTTGAATACATTCTTAAATGCAGGTGCCACTGTCTTCCACTGTTTATCAATGTTATGGCCTTGGGCGAGTTATTTAACCTACCTGAGCCTCAGTTTCTACATCCATGAAAAGGGATAACAGTTCCTCTATGTAGGAGTTAAATTATTGTTAAGTGGGGCTGCCTAGCCTAGTTTTGGCATATAGTGAAGGATCAATAAACATTCATTGTATTATCACTGTTCCCAAACAAGCCAGAATGTGGATACGATAGGGGAGCCACTGCCAGACTATGTAGACTGCATCCCTGTGAGTTACTATCATATGTGTGTTGGAGGGTCATGGCGGTGATGTTCAGAGCCTTTTGGACGAATTTGAGTGTGCTTACCCTGACCACATGGACACGTCAACTGTCTGCCCCCCTTCCCCATCATTGTACAGCTCAGTTTTAACCTTTGCTATACGTATGAAGTAGCTATTTGAAATTATTAGTCTTCTCTGGGAGAAGACGGAAAGTCTGAGTCAACTGTCTGCCCCCCTTCCCCATCATTGTACAGCTCAGTTTTAACCTTTTCTATACGTATGAAGTAGCTATTTGAAATTATTAGTCTTCTCTGGGAGAAGACGGAAAGTCTGTCTTCCGTAAGTTGTACTTGTTTCCTTTTGCTGGCCAAACCTTCAAGCAATAAACTTCACCTGTATTGACAAACTTCAGATGCCTTTCAAAAAAATAAACAGGTAAGAAACAGAGACTTGTTCAGGGCAAAAGAAGCTTTGCCCTGGGCCGTAAATTTATTGATTCACCCCATCTGTGCTTACTTTAAGATCTCCAAACCTTATGATCAGGTCAATGCATTTTAAAAATCTCTTTTTGAGCCAGGATGGATAGGAGCATTGTCTGTTGACCAGGGGGCTGACATCCACTTTTGTTTTACCTTTCTGCAGATATATAACGATAACAATTCAATTCAATACACATTTGTTGGACTTTATAACAGGTGCTGGTGATACACATATGGGTAGAATTGTCTTTCTTTCCTGGAGAATGAAAACGTAATAAAATAACATGCTACTTCCTGGTTTTATTTGGTAATACATGCATAAAGAAGGGTAAATCTCATTGTCATTATGTTACGGGTGAGAAAACCAACACTCAGCATAGTATAAAGCAGATGACATTCGTTCATTCACTCATTTAACCAATATTTATTGGATATTTGATGTATGCTGGACATTCAGTATCCATCGATGAACCCTACAGATAATGGATTTATGGAGTTTACAGCCTACGAGAGGGGAGGTGACACTGAATTGTTAAGTGCACATGTGCACAGAATTAGAAATTATAGGAAGTGCTGTGAAGAAGCATATGGCAAGAGCAGTTTAGAGGGGGGCTGGTGATGAAGCTAATGGAAGTGACATTTGACTGAAATCTGAAGCTTGGTAAAGAATGAAGGCAGATTTCCAAGCAGAGGGAAGGTGCTGAGGCAGAAAGGCACCTGGTTCGTTTGAGGAGTGGTGAGAAGGCCAGTGTGGGTGGGTCTGGGAGTGGTGAGCAGGTAGAAAGGTGTAGGAGGAGGCTCGTATATGGGTTACCATCCCGAATACGTACATCTTCCAGGTAGGCGTTATACTTAAATACGTACATCTTCCAGGTAGATGTTATACTCTTGTGACATGAGCTGGCTAGGGACTGGCTGCACTTCTGGGCATCCTCTTGCAGACTGTCACCGAATACGTACATCTTCCAGGTAGGCGTTATACTTTTGTGACATGAGCTGGCTAGGGACTGGCTGCACTTCTGGGCATCCTCTTGCAGACTGTCACCCTGTGGGAATAGGGGCTATTGAGAATAGATGTTAATAGATCTTTCCTTGTTTTCCAGGAATTTTCATTTTCATGATTGTTAAAGGCAGTGTATTATAAGAGTTATCATTATAGGAGCTAAGTAGAGAAGATGGGACATGTTGGCTATTAGAGGAAGACATCAGGAATTCTGTTTGGGTATGTTAAGTTTGAAATGCCTCTTAAGACACCCAGATAGAGTGGCTGAGAAAACAGCTGTGTTTATCTGTCTGAGGTAAGGGCATAGGTTAATTTAGGGGTCACTGGCAGTGGCTGGTCTTGTCAGCTGTGGGACTCGATGACATCTCTTGGGGAGATAATGGGGAGGGAGAAGCAGTCCAGGCCTGAGCCTTGGAAAATTCTAAAATGATAGGAGGAGTAGAAGGACCCAGGTTAGAAGACTGAGAAAGAGTGGCCACATGATTTGGGGGGAAAATAGAAAAGCTGGTGCCACCAAAGCCACGAGAAGCTGATGTTCAAAAAAGTGAAATGGCCAATTGTGCCTGAACACTGTGGGGAGGTGTAATAAGAAGGGACCTTAAATGTGTCCTGTGGATTTGGCAATGATTTTAGAGGAGTGATAAGAACAGGTCTGTATTTGAGAGGGCTAGAGAAGGCAGTGGAGGAGAGGAGTTAAGATCAACATGTGAACACATCTTTTAAGCTAGGATATAGAGGAGGTCAGAGAAGAACGGCCAGATTCCTTAACCGTAATACAGCTACAGTGCATCTGCAGGCTATGAGTCTGTACAACAGAGGGTGTGGTCTGGGCCCTCTGGTTTGTGGATTCTGTGGGGTCTTTGCCTCTTTCCTCTCTGCTGTGTTCGATTTCCCATAATGGCCCACGTGTTTTCCTGTCCATGTCAGTGTTGTGATTCTTCTCGTCTACACCAATCCCCTTTCATCTAAGTCCCCATCATAGTTTGCCGGGGTTATTGCAGTAACCTAAGCTGCCCTCTGTACTTCCCGCCCTTGTCTCCTGACAATGTGGGATTTCAATAGATAAGTTATACTGTGCCGTGTTTCCCTCAAAACTAAGCTATGGCTTCCCATTTGGCTGTGTAAAGCCATGCCCTTTATCTATATGGACTGCAGCCCATCTTTGGAATCAAACCCTCTTTGACTTCATGGCCCATCACACTTGCTTCAATCATTTTTCTTCAGATACTCGGGCCTCCTGGCTGTTCCTCAAACGTGCTGGTGTTCTCTGGCCACGGATGTTTTGGGGCATCTGTAATTCTCTGCCCCTGGAATGTTTGGCCTTAAATGTCCACAGGACTTGCTCCTCGTCTTTTTTCATGTTTTCATTTTGCCTTTCTAGGGTGCCCTATCTAAAATTGTAACCCTTACTCTCTCAACACTCTCCATCTGGGACATTTAACACTATCCAATGATACTATACATTTTACAGTAATATGTATCATATTTGTTGCTTCTCTCCCTTACTTGGATGTAAGCTTCACAAGAGCAGAGAGGTCTTTGTCTCTCTTGTTTACTGTTGTATCCCTAGTACCTAGAACAGTGCCCAGGGCATAACTGAGGCTCAAAAATCAATTGTAGAATGAATGAATGAATGTGTCAATGACAATGTATTCTCAAATTCTCAAAGTTGCCCAAAGTTCAATGAAGAGATTCAGAATCCTCACACATTTACTGAGCTCTTACTATGTGACAGTTATTGTAACTTGCAATTTTATGTCCATTATTCTCGTAAGGGGGCAATCCCATCTCTATTTCACAGATGATTAAGGATTTGGAGGATTTTAATGATTTTTCCTTGCTGGCCAAGAAGTAAGTCACAAAGTCAGGTTTTGGATCGAGGTTTAAGTTGGGGTGATACTAGGCTATTTCTGGCTGTGGTGAGCAGTTCTGTCATTACCAGTGAGAGAGAACAGTAAGGACCATGGAGAAAGAAGGAAGGCATGAAACTGTATTACTTTCTCTTACGGAGGCTGAAGGATTTTTCAAAAAGTAGAACCTCATGCAATCTGATTTTTCTGTGACCTCCTCAGCAAGAGAGCTTTTTGGTGCTTGTTCTAGCTCTCTGGATATACAGTAACTCAACAAATCTTAGCCTTTGCTTCCATTACCCTAGACTCTACTGATTAATTTATCTCTTCTGAGTTTTGACTCACACATGTCTGGTACAGCTCATGGCTTTGGGTTGCCTTATGGCTTCTGTTGCTTCATGACTTTTTCCAGCTACCTTCTCTGTTTGTCTTTTGG
Source organism: Galeopterus variegatus (assembly GCF_000696425.1). NCBI lineage: Eukaryota > Metazoa > Chordata > Mammalia > Dermoptera > Cynocephalidae > Galeopterus > Galeopterus variegatus. The sequence goes on from NW_007726734.1 coordinate 392,457, forward strand.
CTTTCTCTTTTCTGCTAACTGGCTGCTATGGTCTGAATGTTTGTGTACCTCCACAAATTTATATGTTAAAACCTAACCACTGCTTTGATGGTCTTAGGAATTGGCACCATTGGCAGTTGATGAGGTCATGGGGGCAGAGCCCTTGTGAATGGGATTAGTACCCTTATTAAAGAAGCCCAGAGAACTGCTTTGCTCTTTCCACCATGCAAGGATATAGCAAGAAGGGCCAGCTGTGAACCAGGAAATGAGCCCTCGCCAGAGAGTGAATCTGCTGATGATTTGGTTTTGGACTTCCCAGCCTTCAGAACTGTGAGAAATAAATTTCTGTGGTTTATAAGCTACCAGTCTATAGTGTTTTGCGACAGCAGCCCAAACAGACTAAGACACTGGCCATTACTAATTATTGAAACTCCTTAAGAGAGAAAATTGTTTCAACAAATATTTATTGAGCAATTACTATGGCCTGGTACTATTCCAGGCACGGTGGATACCTGAGTAGCCCCGCCCTTGCAGAGAACAGCTGTTCAGCAATATGCTTGCACAGGTCTTGGGGACAGCAACATTAGCATCACTGGGAGCTTATTAGAAATGCAGATTCATGGGCTGTACCTAGAAGTGCTGAATTCCAGTCTCTGAGCATGGATTCCCAGGAAGCTGTGTTTTAACAAGCTTTTCAGATGCTTCTTTTGCCCATCAGCATGTAATAACTGTTGCCATATAGAATGGCTTCCCATGGGCTCTGTGCCTTACCCTGGTCCACTCAGCTTTGGAAGAAGGGCAAGGCCAGTGGTAGTTTTCCTCTGAAGGGCTTGTCGGAGTGGCAGGCATCTAGGTATCCAACACGCCTGGAACAGTGCCAGGCCATAGTAATTGCTCAATAAATATTTGTTGAATAAACAATCCTCTCTCTTAAGGAGTTCCAATATTTAGTGATGGTCAGTGTCTTAGTCTGTTTGGGCTGCTGTAGCAAAACACCATAAACTGTTGGCTTATAAACCATAGAAATTTATTTCTCACACTTCTGGGGGCTGGGAAGAAAAGCTGATGCTAATTGGAAGATGCCCACAAAACTCAAGGCTGTTTTCTATCTTCGTATTAAACAAAGTTATTAAATGCCAAGCCTGCCTATTTTTTTCTATTTCCCTATGTCCATGCTGGAAAACTTAGGGCTTGGTTTGTCAAGTTTTTCAGGGATTACTAAACAGGGATTGCCTAAGGGAATTCTGTTGCATCTATCAAAGGGGGAGAAATTTTGGCAGAATAGTAGTGAACAGATTTCTATGACTAAAATAAGATCTTTATTTATTTGTTTTTAGGAATGAGGCTTCAATATGTTGTATTTACCTGCAATTTCTGTCTCTACATTTAGTTTAAAAAAAAATGATAGAGGTAGTCAAAGAGAGTCTAGAATTTAGGAAATAAAAGTTGGTTGCCTTCACTGCCCCCACAAAAGGATCTGATGTGAAACTCTAGCCTTCAGTCCTGCTCATGAATTGATTGGTTGATTTGTTTGTTCAATAAGTAAATATTTATTGAGTTGGGCTTGAGGCATTGGAGGGGAGGCATTCTAGGGGCCTATAATATCCATCATGCTTAAGTAGATCTCATTGGCTTTTTCTGGGAATGTGACCCTGGACACTCCCTCTGGGGCATCTTATACATAGCCGTGGCTTCGACTTTGGAACAATGATGACTCAAAATGTTTCCTTTTTAGGTTTCTCCTCTGAGCTTCAACATCAATATCCAAATGATTACTTGACGGCGTCACTTGGATATTTTAAATTCAGTTCACATTCAATGTACCCAAAGACTAAACTCATAACCTTTCCGATACAACTTAGTTCTCTTCTGGTGTTCATTGACTTGCTTAAATGACATGACCATCCAAACAGGTGCTTAGTCCAAAATCTGAGCGTCATTTCTGAGCTGCTTGCTTTTTTATTCCATATAGGCAATCTATCACCAAGTCCTGGCAATTTTACCTCTTAGCTATCTCTCTGATCTGCAGCTTCTCTTTCTATCCCCTGATATCACTCTAGCTAGAAACCATCCTTTCGCATTGTGAAGATGGCAGCAGTCTTCCACCTGCCTCCTGTACCCCTTGAAGCTCTAGACCAATCTGTTCTCCACATCCAGGGCACTTTTCAAAATTCAAAACTGATGTCATATCTCTGCTACAAAATCCTTCAAGTGCTTCCATTGTCATCAGGATAATATTAACTATTATTTACCAGTAGTAACTTGTACTTGTTTTGTATAAGGTACTATTCTAAGTGTTTTACATAATTCAACCCATGTTCACTATAAGCCCATTTAAGCAAAACCCAAATCTTTGCAATGGCCATAAAGTCCTGTGAATGTGACCCCCTATGTGCCTCCCCTGCCTTGTCCTTGTATTTGTGATTTCTCCATGACAGCCTTTCCCTCTATTATAAAATGCAGTCCCTTCTCAGTTTGGATTTGACGTGGACCTGCTTCTGGAAACAATCATGTGGATTCTATGTAGGTGCCTGGACTAATGACCAACTAACCTCTGCCATTGGTGTGATGAACATCAAGATCCCAAGGCTGGCAGGAGAGCAGGGTCTGGTGTCAATTTTGCATTGTGATGTGGGAAAGCCACTCCATGACTCAGGATACTTTGATTGCAAGTGTATCCATTTCCAACTGCTTAAGCAAAATATAAGAATTTCCTGGAAGCATACAAGGCATATAATAAATTCCAGGGGTAGAATAAAGTGAACCCAACGTCACAGAGGACTAGACCCAGATGCCAGACAGCAGTCAGTATGGGGGAAGGGACAGCCATCAGGGTGGAGATTGAAGGTCAGTGACATCTCTCTAGACCAGACATCAATGTTTTGGAAAACACACAGCTCCTACTCCTAAATGGGTTGAGGTTCAGTGACCAGTCCAGAATAAATAACATTCCTCAGCTTGGTTCTAAGTTCTGTAAGGAGCTCATCTGGTTGGCCCAGTTGGGGCCAGGGTTCCAATCCTCATACTTTGCTGGGAGGGTCACAGATGATAACCCTGTCTGCCAAAGTGACAGGTGGGGCAGTTAGAAGGGAAGCTGTGGTCTGGCCAGAAACCCAAAAGGTGCTGCTCTTGGCCTCAGCTTTTTCATCTTTAAAAGCTTTCCAAGCACCTTGATTTCTCCCAGTTTGCTCCCTGTGCAGAGAGCTTGAAGCTCAGTGTCACAGATTACGCCATGACGCTCTTGAAACATAAACTGAATGCAGCCAAAAGTCTAAAAATCTGGGGATTAAGCACAGAAACCTCTTGTGTCATTTCAGCAAAGCAGCTGCAAATCCCCTAAGTACCAGTGAAAGGGAAACTTTGACTGTGGAAACATCAGAGAAATCAAACACTTTGCTCAGCTCTCATGTCCTATGAGGGGATTTGTGGTTTCAAACAGGGAGCTCAGATGTGTCTTTTGCAAAGCCAAAGCCTGCCATTAGCACAGGAGATAGAATGTAAAACGGTAGAGGCTTGGTGTTGCTGAAGGTGGGGTAATACAAAGGTGCCCCTACCTGCAGGAAGCCCTTTGCTTCATGACTTAACACTAGGCAGAATGCCTCGAGCAGCCTTCTCACCTACAGCTTCATCTCTCCTTCCACCTGCTGTGTTGCTGTTCTCTGCTCCTGTAAGTTCTACCCAACCCCCTTTGCCTCAGCCCATACACCAGACCCTCTGTCTGGGAGGAAACCAAACCCCTCTTCTCTGTCTAGTGAATACTACCCATCCTGAAGGTTTAGCTGGAATGGCACCTGCTCTGTGAATTCTTTTTTTAAAACTCTTTATTGAGATTTGATTTACATATCATAAAAATTAACTGTTTTAAGTGTACAATTGAAGGATTTTTAGAAAATTTATAAAGTTGTGCAACCATCACCACAGTCTGATTTAGAACATTTCCTTCTCCCCCAAAAGATCTTTCATGCCCTTTTGTAGTCATTCCCAATCCCACCTCCAGCCCCAGGCAACCACTGATCTACTCTCTGTGTCTATAGATTTATCTTTCTGTGAACTCCAGACTCCCTCCTGGCACAGCAATTCTGTCTTCTAGGTTCCTAACATCCTTTGAATGTACTTGTCAAATGATGTGGCAATTGTTGTTTATGTGTATGTTTCTCCAACAAGAGATTAAATTCCATGACCGCTTTCTTACCCTACATATGGTAGGTAAACTACAACAGTCTATATATGACTGAACACAGGCATGAATTAAGTTTATTACTTGTTAGGGCAAATTTTCATACTGTGTCTCTTTTAGAATAGCCTAGCTAACATCTACTGAGCATTTACTATGTGCCGGCTGCTCTATTAAGTGTTTATGTTAATATTGAAATCTCCCAATCCTTATTTAAACCTTCACTTCAATTGAAGTGGTAGTGACTATAATTATTGACATTTACAGATAAGAAGACTGAGGCTAACAGAAGGTGAGAACTTTCAGACAATAAGTGACTGGACCAGACCTCAAACTTGGTTCAGTATAGCCTAGAAATCCATTCGCTTAACCACAAAACTTCAATGTCTTCCAGCTGCTGATAGTGTGTCCACAAGAACCATGCCTAATGATTTTCCTGTGACCTCAATAGCTGCATATGCTTTAGATTTCAATTTGTGTTTTGGTCAGTGGACACACCCCTTTGCAGTCACTCTGGAGTCCCCCTGAAGGGTGGGACTATTCAGAATACTTCAAGATCTTTGACCAATTTAGTGTGCAGCCCTTTGACTTTCCTGATCATCTAAATCAACTGCATGCTTTCTTTCCCCATTGATTCCTTGCAGGCAATGGCCCAGTGGAATATGAAGTAACAATAACAAATAGCATTTGTAAAGCAATTTTTTGGGAAAAGTAAAATAAAATAAAATAAAAACTGCCTGAGAACTTACTAGAAAAGCTGAGCTGGATTCTTTGGGATTTTGAAGGATTCATGTTCAACATTTTAGGAATGTTGGAAGCTAAGAACAAGATGTGGCATGAGTTTGTGACATTTTTATTTCTGTGGCCCTCAGACGCCAGCAGAAATGAGATTCCAGCTCTGTTGGGAGGGATGCTACAGGGGCTAGCAATGTGAGTGAAAACCCGATTCTTCTGGCTGCACCCTCTTCAGTGACTAGGGTAGATTTAACCTGGAAAATTCTCAAACAGCTTAGGTCATGGTCAAGAAACGTGAATTCCTAAGTGCCGGGAGGTGATGGATAGAAATGAAGAGACCCAGTATAAGATGATAGGGAGTGGTGAGGACTATGGTAAGATGGAGACAACAGCTCCTGTCTTCAGGAGACAGCTGCCACCCACCGAGCTTACTGTTTTCCTCTGATTTTTCAAAAGAAGCTGGAAATCTGGATATTTATTGAAAATCCCCCAATTCCTTTATTGGTTCATCCATCCATTCAGTAAGTGGTTATTGAGCACCTACTAGGTGCCAGGTCCTGTGCTAGGTTCTGAGGATGTAACTGTGAACAGAAAAGTCGAAGCTTTTGTTCTGCTTAATCAATTAACAGCATGGAAAAAGAGATCTTAATTGCAGGTCAAATTTGGCTCATAGTCCATTATGTTGCAACCTCTGGCTTAGGCTGTCCTGTCTTCATCCAGTGGAATCACTGGAGCACTTAGTTTTCTTTTCCCTGCTGTGTCCTTGAGGGCCCATGGATGCTTTCACTGTCACCCCCTGCTCTCCATGTGGGTGTCACTGTCCAGTCACAGCTTCCTCAGATCGCTGAGCATCTGCTTCAACTATGTACTTTGTGAATGGGTAGGTCTGTTTTCCCACTGGTATTCAAGTCACATCCATTCAGCATCTTAGGGCTTAGTCTGACTCTACAGCATCCTCTCTCTTGAAAAATTGTGGAACAGCCTCATTTGACACCCCATACAGTGTTGCTCCCCAGCCAGCAACCACCAATAATATGTGTCTTCACCTTGCAACATGTGCCTTTCAGCAAACTCCAGCTCTATGCTTGCATGGAGGTTACATTGATCAAATTTACCAGCTTATGAAGGAAGTCCACTCTAAAGCTTTAAAAAGGACTACCCACATTTCACTGGGTTATTTTTTATTGATTTGATCATTGCATATTGTACACAAATGATAGTCAACACTGTTTCCCCAAAATATGTGTAATCAATTGTGCTTCAATTAAAAAAATAATAATTGTGTTATTTTTTAAACAAACATCAAAGGAACTGGTTTTTAGATAAGGAGATTGGTTATACCAGGACTGGCACAAAATAAAAGTGAAAACAAAACAAACAAGAAAAATAACAACAAAACAGCCTGTATTGTAATGTAGATGAAGAATTCTAAATGGGAGATGTTCAGATATAACAACCACACCTTCAAACAATGCACCACCCCACAAAGGATTCGTGTGGTCTTCTGTGTTTTGCTCCAAGATGTTGCCTATAGCCTTGATAACCTCAATATCTTCTTTCTATCTGATTTGTCTTAATTCCTCAGATATTTCCTTAAGAACTTGGGAGTAATAATTGCCCTCACTCTTGTTCTTTGAGAGTTTCTTGGTCCAGTGACTTGGGGCCAGACTTCTTTTGCTCTAGCTTTCCCACATGGCTGTCAGGCCACATGGCCACCCTAGGGCATGAGAATTCCTCAGTTACCAGAGTCATCCAGTCTAAGCCTCTTCTACCTGCAGCCCTGATGGCATCAGAGCAGGTCAAGTGCAAAGCTGATGCAGTGGTGGTGG
>NW_007726734.1:399512-400542 GCF_000696425.1 Galeopterus variegatus
CTACCTGCAGCCCTGATGGCATCAGAGCAGGTCAAGTGCAAAGCTGATGCAGTGGTGGTGGGGTGGACGGTGGGATGTTTTGTCCTGTATCTGAGCATGAACCACTCAGTGAAACAGGAGAGAGCATACAGAGAATCATCAATAATTCAGGGAGGGCTTCAGGCCAGGGTGCAAAAGAGTGACTGTAGGAAACTAGAGTTCAAAAACTAGGAAGGGGAAGATGCTAAATTAACCCTGTTTGGCGGATGACAGGTGAGGAAACTGAGTCTCAGAAAGGTTGAAGGTTATCTCCAAAGGTACACAGAAGGATCCAGTACTATCCTCTAGGTTTTCAGCCTTCTAATCTTGTACTCCTTCTAATCTTGCCCGCTGCCTGGATCCCTTGCCCCATGTGAAGACGTGATTGGGCTCTCTTTGAGGCCATGTGTCCTCGGGTGACTTGGACTTGACTCCATGACATATCTGGAAGCTCAATTTTCAGTACTAAAATCTCAAACCTTAGCAAGGGTGACCACCTAGAAGGTTGGAATCAGGGAAGGAGAAAAAAGAAACAGCTGTGTTCAACTTGTCCAAGAAGGAGAAATCACAAACATGCCTCTGTTTGCTGACATTTGTGAAGCCAGCTGGCAGTGGTCTCACTTACACAGTGTCAGTGTTTCTGGATAATGCCTGAGTGGAGTGGAGTGATCACTTCCCACAGAGCTCTCTGGGTCAGTCCTGTCTAAGCCACAGCCACTCCTATCCTGATTCTTTTGCTACAGAAACATTGAAGTGAAATTCAGTTCTTAAACCCACTATGAGATCTTCTAAGTGCTGTATTGGGAAATGCTGTTCTCTCTTCACAGAACTTCCACTTACTCTTTCTTTGGTGCATTAGAATTCTTTTATTTCAAGTACAAAATCCCATTCAAACTGGGTTAAGCAAGTGTGCTCAATTAACTAAAAAGTTCAAGGTCCAACAATGGCTTCAGGTATGGATAGATCAGCATACCTGTGACTAAGAGGATGTCAACAGAAATCTTTTTTTTTT
>NW_007726734.1:401678-408445 GCF_000696425.1 Galeopterus variegatus
CGGGAGCGCCACCGCGCTCCTAAGCGCCGCCCTCTACCGAGTGTGCCACTGGGCCGGCCCAAGATTCTAAACTCCATGTGTGAGTGAACAGTGCCTGGCCTTTCCATCATTGTATCTCCAATGTTGAGCAAAATGTCTGACACAGAATAGGTGCTCAATAAATCCTTGTAGAATAAAGCAGTATTTCCACGCAACACCCTATACATTCTCTGTTGTGGGTACTGATCAGAGGGTTTTAGAATTGGTATCCTCTGGGTTTACCACCCTCACTGTACTGAGAATCCTCGAGGGCTGTGTCTTAATCACCATATGTATTCCTGCTACCTCGTGCCGTACTTGGCACATGGCAGGCACTCAGTAACATAATGAAAATGGAAGAAAAAAGAATGAAAGGTCTTGGAGATCTGGAAGCAGTGATAACAGTGTTAACACAAATGATAATAGTTTGTGAGGTTAGATGAGCAATGGAGAAGAGTTTGGGGAAACTTAGCTCAAGGTCAGAAGCTGTCTGCCCATGGTACCCCCAGGGTGTTTGTTGCAAACAGAGTCCCCTTTCTACCCATGTTGAGGTTTAGGGACAGACTCACTGACATCTTAGCAGTATAGACTGGTGGACACAGTGGGAGAACTGAGCTAGTAACAACAGTGCCCAAAGGAAGCTGGCATGTTCTGTGAGTACTAGAGTGTGCTGGGATACAGGAGAAGAAGGCGTCACGGGGAGCTCACACTGTGTGCTTATCATGTAGCATGAACTGTGATGAGTGTGTCTACATGTGTCCCAGTAACCCCATGGGGTAGGTACTTTTATACTGTCATCCCCATTTTATAGATGAGAGAATAGAGGCCCAGAAAGATTAGACACTTGGTAATCCAGGAAGGAAAGATTAGACACGTTTGAATCCAGGCAGGCTGACTCTGAAACCTGTGCCCCCAATCATGAGACAATATGATTGCTCACGAGGTAAGGTGTAGGAAGTAAAAGGAGAGGAAGCCAAGAGGAGCTCTGACACCGAAGTAAAGAGTCTGGCCGGTTAGCTCATTTGCTTAGAGTATGGCCTTGTAACACCAAGGTCAGGGGCTCTGTTTCCCATACAGGTCAGCGATCAAAAACAAATAAAAATTACCAAAGGGAAGAAGACATTGTGAGGCTGCTTCTTGGTGCTGTACCTTCAGCCGAAGTTAGCTCAGTTGCTTAGAGTATGGCCTTGTAACACCAAGGTCAGGGGCTCTGTTTCCCATACAGGTCAGCGATCAAAAACAAACAAAAATTACCAAAGGGAAGAAGACATTGTGAGGCTGCTTCTTGGTGCTGTACCTTCAGCCGAGTGAGTTGACTTCTCCCAAACTTAATTTCTTGCTCTGCAAAATAGGCATAAAAAATTGAAGGGCTCATAATTGAAGAAGGAAGGCCAAAGAAGAATTGTGGACTTGGATTTGTGTTCTGGCTTTGCCCTGTGGCATACGAAGCCCCAGCACTGGAATTGGGGAGTCAGGATGGGCTGGGTTATGTCACAGTAACAAACGGCCCCAGATCTCAGGGACAGGAGACAGCGAAGTGTTACTTCTTACTCTTGCTATGAGTCCATCATGGTGGCTGGGCTGGAGTCTCTGCAGCCACTGTCTGGAATATTGGTGTTGTACAGCAGAGAGAAAGTTGGGAATTGTGCTCTGGCTAGAGAAGCTTCTACTAGAGGTGATAACCTTCCCTTTTTGCTGACACACTATAGGCCAAAATGAGTCAGAGGCCACACCTCACTCTAAGAGGGCAGGGGAGTGTGAACTTGCCATGCATCTGGAAGGAGAGAGAACTAGCTAAAATCTAGAATCCCAGGGTGACATTGTAAATGTTCCTTTCCACCTCTGGTTCTCAGTTTCCTCTTGTGTAAAATGGGATTAATCACTCATAACTCTTGGAGGATTAAGTGTCACCCATGAAATAAAAAGACCTTGTAAAATGTGAGTTGGTGCTGGAACAAGTGATTTTCCTTTTTTTTATTGTCCCCCTCATTCCCCATTCCTGCTGTAGTTTTTTACCTGCAATGAAGGCCTTGCTCTCTCTGCTGCCCGACCCTCCAGAAAACAGCTGACAAATGTCCCCCCTCCCCCCCGGCTCATGGCTTTTACGCACTCGGGTAATACATTTTTATTTCCTTGCAGGAACAAGGTCTAAAAATAGATAAAGTGCAGGACACAAACTATAACCATTCGATGTATTGACCTAGTCATGGGTTTATCTTGGTGAAATTCAGATTCACTCTTTATTCCTGAAAGCAAAAGCACCTTTGATGGGCAGTTACGGAGACATTACCAGGGCCATTTGGCAATAAAATGTGACTGACTTCATTATGTACGATGGAGACAAGAAATCGCTGATCTTAAATCACAGGACAGGTGACCAGGATACATTTCGCTCAGGCATATGCAGATAGACTGGTGGGAAACAGTGCTGCAGAAAGGGAGTCTGTTAGGAAAATGCACAGTTATTTTAAGTCCTTTTATTTAGCTCAGTGCCAACAGGTAATTTATGCATAACATGTAGCAAGCCATATGGCTCTGTCCGGGGGCTGCCATTGCTCTGCCTTTAAGACTTTCCAGCTGTGAGAGGTGGCATAGCCTCACTGCTTGCAAAGGGTGGATTGTAGGGAAACAGTTCTATTGGAAGGACTTGGTCCCCAAAGGCTGCATTTCCCATAGTGAAAGGAAAGGATTTAAACCCTGTATTGAAGGTCCATCTCCCCACTCTACTTGTCACCCCCACCCCACGTTCGCAAATTTCATTGTAAGGGCTCTGTAAAGCAAGTTGGTACTTACTGATTCTTTGCCGATGTCCTACCTGCCTTTTTTAGCATAGGGAAGGAGTCGTAACCGCCACTTTTTATACCTGCTTCTTGCCAAGTATAGTTGAGACCTTTATACTGTGCATCTCATGTCAACCCAACAACATCTGCATGAGGGATATTATTGCTTCCATTGCCAGGAGATAATGCCTGAGAATTGGAGAGACAGCAGTAGCTGATAACAATCCCTGATCTATCAAATGCTCGCTGGGAGCCAGGGAAGGTGCTCAGCACTTAAACGCACCATCCCCTTTACCCCTCCCAAAATCCTTTAGGGGTACTCACTCTTATTATCCCACTTTTCAGAAGAAGCAACTGAGGCTTAGGAAGGTGAAGGGACTTGTTCAAGGTAGAACAGCTCTGCCTTGGGCTGAATGTGCCCCAAAACTTAATTCTCACTCTGGCTGTTAAGAGGAAATCCTATTATGGTAATTGAAAGGCTGGGTCTTGAAGAGGTGATTAGATTGTAGGACCATGCCATTGTGAATGAATTAATAATGGTGGCCAGGGGCGTGGTTCCGAGGGCTTTAAAAGGAGAGCACATGAGCAGTTAGTCTCTCTCTGCTCTACCTTTTCTGCCATGTGAGACCCCTGTGTCACTGTCACCACCACCAAGGCCTTCACCTAATGTGTTCCCTGGACTTTGGACTTACCAGCCTCTGAAACTGTGAGTAATAAATTTCATTTTCTTTATAAATCACTCAGTTTCAGGTATTTATGTTGTAAATAGCAGAAACGGACTAATACAAGCCCATATGTGGCAGAACTGGCCTTTAAACTTGGGCCATTCTGGTTTCTAAACCCAGGATCTTTCTACCATTCCAGAAATGGTGAGATTTAGGAGCTGAGTTTTTTCCAAAGCTGGGAAGAGGGAGCAGATCTCAGACGCTGTAGATCTTTTTCAGCTCCTCCTTCCCTGGGCTGTCAACTCTGGCAGGTAATTGTAGCCTTTCTGCGTATTCAGGTGTCTGCTTCCAGAGTTCCTCATCCCACATTTTGCCAGAGAGACTTGGTTGATTCACGCCCAGCAGCTCTAACTCATCATATTTTGCTTCAGTATCTGCTTCCTCCTGAAAAGCTGCCCTCATTCAGTGCCGCTGTCTACCTCTCCTGCACTCAGACATCCAGCTCTCAGGCAATCTCATTAAACTGGCTTTAATTACTTATGTGGAAGCGAAGAGAGGGACTTCTCATGTGCCTCCTCACCACAGCCGTTATTGATTGGCTGCTGAGAGGTTTCTGTTAGACAGTGGATTAGAAAAGGTTAGTTTCCCTAATTCTCTAACACTCTTCCTGGTGATAATTGGTTCCCAGGTGAAACATCGTCCCAAACAGAGGCATCTTGCCCTGGCTTTCCATCTTCAGTTGCATTCAAAGTGAGGTTTAGTGCAGTTGAGAAAAATATCTGTATTTCCTCTGTTTCTCAGAGCAGAAAACAAAATTCAGATGCCGCGGTGAAGGTTGGACCTGCTTTATGAACCCTTTGGCAGTTATCACAGGCTATTTGCTATCAAATTCTATCTGCTCGTATCTTCAGCCCACCTCCAGGAGGGAAAATCACAGTTNCCAGCCTCTGAAACTGTGAGTAATAAATTTCATTTTCTTTATAAATCACTCAGTTTCAGGTATTTATGTTGTAAATAGCAGAAACGGACTAATACAAGCCCATATGTGGCAGAACTGGCCTTTAAACTTGGGCCATTCTGGTTTCTAAACCCAGGATCTTTCTACCATTCCAGAAATGGTGAGATTTAGGAGCTGAGTTTTTTCCAAAGCTGGGAAGAGGGAGCAGATCTCAGACGCTGTAGATCTTTTTCAGCTCCTCCTTCCCTGGGCTGTCAACTCTGGCAGGTAATTGTAGCCTTTCTGCGTATTCAGGTGTCTGCTTCCAGAGTTCCTCATCCCACATTTTGCCAGAGAGACTTGGTTGATTCACGCCCAGCAGCTCTAACTCATCATATTTTGCTTCAGTATCTGCTTCCTCCTGAAAAGCTGCCCTCATTCAGTGCCGCTGTCTACCTCTCCTGCACTCAGACATCCAGCTCTCAGGCAATCTCATTAAACTGGCTTTAATTACTTATGTGGAAGCGAAGAGAGGGACTTCTCATGTGCCTCCTCACCACAGCCGTTATTGATTGGCTGCTGAGAGGTTTCTGTTAGACAGTGGATTAGAAAAGGTTAGTTTCCCTAATTCTCTAACACTCTTCCTGGTGATAATTGGTTCCCAGGTGAAACATCGTCCCAAACAGAGGCATCTTGCCCTGGCTTTCCATCTTCAGTTGCATTCAAAGTGAGGTTTAGTGCAGTTGAGAAAAATATCTGTATTTCCTCTGTTTCTCAGAGCAGAAAACAAAATTCAGATGCCGCGGTGAAGGTTGGACCTGCTTTATGAACCCTTTGGCAGTTATCACAGGCTATTTGCTATCAAAATATTTCCTCTGTTTCTCAGAGCAGAAAACAAAATTCAGATGCCGTGGTGAAGGTTGGACCTGCTTTATGAACCCTTTGGCAGTTATCACAGGCTATTTGCTATCAAATTCTATCTGCTCGTATCTTCAGCCCACCTCCAGGAGGGAAAATCACAGTTGGTTTTCCCAGTGCCCATAAACATCTTCATGTCTATCTGAGAAAGGGCCAGGTGATTCCTGAGATTCCTTTCATCCTTGAGGCTCTTTGATAATCCCTGGGAGGAGGTTCTTGCTTCTTGGGTAGATGTGTTTTTGATTTGTGTCTAAGTGTCTGTCCCTGTGTGGCTCTTTATGTCCATCAGCCCTCTGAATACTACCAGACATTCGTGGGTTAAGAGTAGGTGACCAGGCTCATATGTAGGGTCTAGAAACCATTACCCATTAGAAATGGTTGGAAGAACTGAGGTTGTTTATGTGGGGAAAGAAAAGACTCACTGTCACTTGGGGTATGATGGGAGGCAAAGCCTTCACAACATAGACATACCAGCATGTAAGAGAAATGGTCATACGGTCCCACAAGATTACAGAGGATAGAGTTGGGTCTAATGGACAAAGAAGAGAGATTGAGGGGGAAATTTTAACTCCTTGAGAAAGAACATTAATGGTCTGCTCTATTAGAAAAGACAGAGTCAGCTCTGTGGCATCGTAGACTCCTCAGTACTAGGGGTGTTCAGGCTGAGACTGTTCGCTTTCCTGACGGAGCCTTGGTTGCGATACATAGATGGGAGTCTGGACACAGTGATCTCCTGAGCCCTTGACCATTGATGCCGCATATCAGAGAAAGGCAGACAGCAGGGTCTGTGAATTCCTATGCTGATATGAGCCAGGCAAGGAAATGAATGAGGCCAGATGTGGACCGGAGAACATTTTCCCTCAATACCGAGCCTCAGCTGATTGCTGCAATTTGGTCACATGGGCCTAATGTTGCCAGCTATTTGAGATTTTTAAATGTAAACTATATGTTTTTGGAGAAGCTTCAGGTTCATAGCAAAATTGAGTGGAAGATATGGAGATTTCCCATGTATTCCCTGCCCCCACACATGCACAGCCTTCCCCATTATCAACACCCCCCACCAAAGTGGTATATTTGTTACAGTCGATGAACCTACATGGACACATCATTATCACCTGAAGTTCATAGTAAACATGTAAACATTAAGGTTCACTCTTGGTCTTGTACATTCTATGCATTTGGGCAAATGTATATGTGTACATGTGTCTACCATTATAGCATCGTACGGAGAAGTTTCAATGTCCTAAAAATACTGTGTTCTGTCTATTCATCCCTCCCTACCCACTAACCCTTTGCAACCACTGATCTTTTTACTGTCCTCATAGTTTTACCTTTTCCAGCAAGTCATGTGGTGGGAACAATATAGTATGTGGCCTTTCCAGATTGCCTTCTTTTACTTAGTAATATGCATTTAAGGTTCCTCCGTGTCTTTTTGTAGCTTGATAGCTC
>NW_007726734.1:409162-409885 GCF_000696425.1 Galeopterus variegatus
TTCTTTTACTTAGTAATATGCATTTAAGGTTCCTCCGTGTCTTTTTGTAGCTTGATAGCTCATTTCTTCTTAGTGGTGGATAATATTCCTTTGTTTAGATGTAGCACAGTTTGCTTATCCATTCACCTACTAAAAACATCTTGGTTGCTTTCAAGTTTTGGCAACTATGGGTAACACTGTTATAATGTTTATATGTTTATAGCATATTTGGGCTTTTTTAAAAGCCAGAAATCGAGACTTTTATGTGAAATATTTCATATGAAAATATCAATTAAGTTAAAAAAAAATCTATGGGACTAATGAAGTACATTGGGATACCAGAATTTAGTGGCTTCTGCTAAATCACTGAGGTAGGGTCTCCATGATAGCCTCATTGATAAGGCAGTGACAGCAATTGATGTTGGTACCATTATGTGGACTTCTAGCTGGGATGGCTAGTTGTTTTTGCACCTGGAGAGAGACTTCCATTAATGATCCCTGGGGGTCTGGGTTCAGTTCTGTCCTACAAACATTTCAATCAGTGCTTTGATGAGGATCTAAAAGGCCTACTAATGAGATATGCAGATGATACAAGGCTGGTGTGATAGTTAGTAGGAGCCATGATGAAATCAGGACTCAAAACTATCTGATCACATGTGAGAGCTAGAGAGACACCAGTAAGCTGAAATTTAGTAGCAGCTAAGGCAAAGTCCTGTGTTTAGGTCTAACATATGAATTACATTC
>NW_007726734.1:410573-433968 GCF_000696425.1 Galeopterus variegatus
CTTTGGATGAAGTCGATTCTGTTCCTGGACCGTGGAATGTATGACTGGCCCAGATAGTCAGGGCATTCCACTTTTTGGCCACCCAAATGGAACCAATGAGGGACAAAATGATACTTTTCTGGGACTGTTTTTTGGGAAAAATAGGAAAGCTGACCATCTGTCCAACTGGTTGCCAACAAGAGAGAAAGTAGATGGAAGAACCACTGGGTGGTGAGTTTATGGAGGCTAAAAATGAATCAATATCAAGGAAATAGAGACAAGAAATGAAGAAAGAGAAATTCTGCTCTGCTATCATTTGAGCCCGAGACAAAGTTGTGCTTGAAATATTGCCCATAAACTGCTTACTTAACTTACCCAAACCTGTCCATTTAGCTTTTCTTTTATCACTTTGAGTTGGATTTTTTCTCATTTCAAAATAAAGGGAATCCTGTGTGATCCTATTTGCCCATAATGGTCATAGCAGAGAAAGGGCATTTCAGGCAGAGGAACAGCCTAGGTGAAGCTGGGGGGCATGGGAAAGCCCTGTGTGCTCATGAGATCCCGAGCAGTGTGTGTCGCTGCTTATGCCCAGGGTACTGGTGGGGGTGCAGCTGGAGAGATGGGTAGAGTCTGGATTATAGTGAGCCTTGAGGACCCCCTGACCTAAATTGTCCCCATCTTGCTTGATCAGCATTGACATGCTAACCGTACATTTTAGTTGTGACACAGCTCTGATCTGTGGGGTGGGGTTTCTATTGATATTTTCGGAACATACAGAATGCTGTTACATTCATTTGCTCTTTCTATCCTCTCAATGACACAGTGAAGTTGGTAAGTGTAGTTGGCAATTATAGATTTAGGAAAAGGCAGATTTAGGAGTTAGTCCAAGGCTACCCAGTGAAGATTCCCAGCTCTGTGGTGTCCAGGAGGCAGGGGAATAGGCAGGGATGGAGACATCCCGTCAGGGCTATCCGGTGCAGCCAGCGTTTGAGTGCAGGAATGGCCTAGTTTTCCAGCTCAGGATTGCTTCTGAGTTCAGACTCCACTAGAAAGTATTGAAACCTAACAGGACTGACCCAAACAACAATATCCTCTCCCCAAAGCCATTACGGCATTAGCAATAGTCACCAAGGAGGACAGCTGGGCCCAGCAAGACAAGAAGCTCAGAGCGAGCCGACACTGAGAACATAATTCTGGACACACAGGGGGCCCAGGGAAACTCTCGGAAACAGCTGGGAGACAGTTGGAGGGCCTCAGGCCATAATAATTTGCGTATGAAAGAAGAGTGTAATCTCATTTTGTAGTCAGGCTGATGAGGTTGGGGACTTATGAGTTACATATATTTCATTGTCTTTTTAAGAAAAAAAAAAAAAAACTGAAGTGTGCGTCTTCTGTCAGAGATTCATGCAGTTGTGCGTAAATACACAGGCAGGAGCTCACATAGCTATCTCTTGCTCAACAATACTGAGAATATTGGAAAGATTGCCCTTGTGATAGGGAGTTGGTACCTGTTCTTAAGAAAGAAAGTAATAAAATCCTCCCAAGGTTTTATCTACAGTATTAAAAGAAAAGAAAAGAAAAAGGCTATCTTTCAATTCCCCTGATGTACTAGCCTTCTTCCTGCCTCAAGGCCTGTGCACCTGGTATTTCCTTGACGTCAAACTCTCCTTCCTCCATTGTCTGTGTCACCTGTCTACTTCCTCTTGTCCTTCAAGCTCATCTTAAATGTCACAGTATCAGAAAAGGTTTCCTTAGTTTCCTGGACAAAGCAGATATTCCTATTGTTTGTCTTAATGGTGCTCTCTGGTTTTCTTTGAAAGTACTTTGCACCTTTGCAATTAGTAAGTAAGGCAGGTAACTATTGTGCATACCCTTTTTTCCCTGCTAAACCAGAAGTTCTGCACAGGCAGTGTCGGTCTTGCTCACAACTAGTCTAGTGTGATGCCCCCTTACCAAGTAAGTGATCAATGATGATTAATAATGGCTGAATGCATAAAGTGGCCCTTCTGACTCTGAATCAGATATGTTTACCACTTTTAATTGTTTGGCTTGTGAAGCCTGCATGCAGAGATCAGAAACACATATATGCCTCGCTGGGTCATGTGGAGACATGGTGAACGGGAGCTCATTCCCTTACCCAAAGGCAACAGATGTTACAGTGCATCAGTTGTTTGCTGCAATTTTATGATATTGTGAATTGGCCAGGGCTTGCAATTTTCTTAAGAAAGTCTTGAGATCTTGATTTTATGGGTACTCTCAATTTTTTAAAAATGTTGACAATGATATTTTTAAAAGATAAACACTATGTTGGTCAAAGTAGTCACTTTGAGAGCTGGATCTGGCCTGTGGGCCACTGGCTTGCCTTTTCTGGAGAGAATCTCACCATACTTGCCTCTCTGCACTGCTCAGATAGCACTGGGAGGGGAGAATTCTGTCCTTAGTAGCATTTTTAAAAATGCTTATTGAAAACTAGAGTTGAAAATGGGGCAGCCAGAATGATGTAGGGTCTGGAAATCATGCCATGAAAAGAGCTGTTGCCCCAAATGCAAATATTTAACGTGACTTTTTAGCTTTGCTGCCCTGGCTGCCCCAGCTTGGTGCCTAATTTATTAGATAAGAATCAGGACCCCGACGTGCTGCAGGAGTTATGACCACAAACACATGGGGTGATAGGTAGGTAATGAGGCTAATTATTAACAAATACATTAGCTTTTATTCACCCACATAGACTTGGTCCCTCTTCCAAGTAGACCCCTGAGGAGGTCAGAGCTTTATTCCAATTACATGGCAATTTCCCAGCTATTCTGGGAACTGCTCTTTGGAAATTGCCATCAGAGCTGGGAACATAATTTTTAAATGTCCTCAATTGTGACAAATCTCCAGATTTGATTTTCTGAAACAGCCAAGAGTTATTTGGAGCTAAGTCCAGTAAATCAGTGTGACGTAAAGCTTAGCAGTGCTTGTGATGGTTAATTTTAGTTGTCAACTAGTCTAGGTTAAGGATTACCTAGAAATGTGGTAAAGCATCATTTTGGGGTGTGTCTTTGAGGGTGTTTCTGTAAGATTAGCACATAGGCCTGAGTGGACTGGGTGGGAAAGATTCATCCCCAATATGGGCAGACACCATCTAATCCACTGGGGACCTAGAAAGAACAAAAACAGAGGAAAAAGCAAATCTCTCACTTTATGTTTTGGAACTGGGATACTCTCTTCTCTCCTGTCTGTGGACATCCAAACTTGAGACTCTTAAGCCTTTGGGCTCCAGGACTTATACCAACTGGGGACCTAGAAAGAACAAAAACAGAGGAAAAAGCAAATCTCTCACTTTATGTTTTGGAGCTGGGATACTCTCTTCTCTCCTGTCTGTGGACATCCAAACTTGAGACTCTTAAGCCTTTGGGCTCCAGGACTTATACCAGTGGCACCTCCAGCTGTCAGGCCTTTGGCCTTAGACTGAGAATCACACCATCAGCTTCCCTGGTTCTGAGGCTTCCAGACTTGGACTGAGCCATGCTACTGGCATCCAGTTTGCAGACGGCCTGTCATGGGACTTCTCAGCCTTCATAATCATGGGAATCTGTTTTTCTAACAAATCCCCTCTTGTATATTTATATCCATATCCTATTGGTTCTGTCTCTCTGGAAAACCCTGACTAATGCAGTGCTATTTGGGGGCCCCTGTGGTATACGATTAAGCCATAACAAGAGTGTGGTAAGGACAATGCATGCTAGGATGAGGCACAGGGCGAAGGGGAGGAGGAAAGATGAAAGACCTGCTGGAATCCTGCCTAGTAGGATTAGGTTATGGGCTTAGGGTATGCTCACTTGGTTCCAAAATGCCCAAAATGTCAAGTCTAAAATGCAAAGCAGAATTAAACATGGTCCAGAAGGTCCAGTGTGAGCAGGGATATACAGAACGAAGCAGGCTGTTGGAGTCAGGTCCAGCTGTGCTGTGGGCTGAGAGAGCTCTCCTTTTTAGGCAAGTCAGTGAGCCTTGACCAGGGGCATGAGGAGCAGAACCAAGCTCTAGAGAATGAGATTTGTAAGAGCTATGCACAAATCATATGATTAGAGGTTTAGGAGAACACTCTAGTTCTATTGGAAGACTGACCTTGAGTAGGTTGGCCAGGTGGGTTAAAGTGCCAATCAAGACATAAAGTTTGTGGGCCGGCCCGGTGGCGCACTGCATAGTGCACCGCTTGGGAAGCGTGGCGGCGCTCCCGCCCAAGGGTTCGGATCCCACATACAGACCGGTTCCCGCTCACTGGCTGAGCGAGGCGCGGGAGCAACGCCGAGGGTTGCGATCCCGTTGCCGGTCCCCGGTCCGGTACGGGGGCAACACTGAGGGTTGCGATCCGTTGCCGGACACGGAAAAAGACAAAAAGACAAAAAAAAAAAAAAAGACATAAAGTTTGTACTTGGAGTAAACACTAAAGGCCTTACCAAGTTCTTTACTGCCCAAGTAATGTGCTTTCTGACCTTCTCTCCATCTCCTGCTGTTCTCTTCCATGTTCTCTGAGCTTCAACCGGAATAATTAACCAATGGCTTTCTTTCTGTTTGTTGAACACATCTAGTTCATTTCTGCTCTGGGGCCTTGTTCTTGCTGTCCTTCTGCATGGATACTTTTACTTTATATTTTCACTTGTCTGGCTCTTTCTCATGTAAATCTCATCTCAGATGTTAGCTTCTCATAAAGGCCTTCTTGCACCATCCAGACCAAAGTAGTTCCCCTCACCTCCAGGTATTCTCAACCCCATTCCCTGTTTTGTGTCTCTCGTAGCACACCCCAACTTGCATCATTATTTGCTCATTTCTTTATTATTTATCTCCCAGAACTAGAATAGAATTCTGTGGGGGCAATATCTTTGTCTAATTTGTTCTCTGTTTTATACTCAAAGTTATAACCATGCATGACACATGATAGGCATCCGATCAATGAATCAGCAAGTAAATGACAAATAGCTCGGTCCATGGGATAGAATTAGCCCATTTAAGGTAGGAGTTGAAATAATTCAGGGGATGAATAGAATTGACCTGCATCACTTGCCCCCAAGACTGTTTGGCAGCAAGACATAGGTAGCAGGAGCTGTAACTATTGGTGGGCTCCAGAACTCAGTAGTGTTATGGGCCCTGAGGCCTCAAACTTGGAGATGGGGAGGAGAGACAAGAGATGATAGAGTGTCAGTCACACAGTGGACAAAGGGGAGAGTGGATCCTGAAAAATCTGACCAATTCTTGGAAGAAACGAGTTCCAAAGAATGAATGAATTAGTGTCACAGGGTTATAATCCCATGTCCTGTTGTATTTGCCTCCTCTTTGAAAACATCAGAGAGAAGGGTCATCTGCAGCATAGAGGGGCCCCCTGCCATTCCATATTCTTTCTCAAAAAGCACTAAAAGTCAGGGCTTTTCATCAACCTGGTCTGAGTGACTCTTTGAAACAGGCTATCTCTCCATAGAATTCTTTCTTTGGGGATTTTATTTTACATTAAAATTTATTGTAATGTGTGATCTCTGCCTGGTCTCATTTAAAAAATAAACTGTATAGTGTGTCACCTAGAGAGTGTATTCTTTCTTTATCTAATAAATTAAATAAACTAAGTATTTCAGAAAACAATCCTCTTCATTAAAGCAAAATGATAACCATAACCATAACCATAAGAATAACAGTAATAATAAAATCTGTACATTGGAGCCCCTGCCAACCATCAGCCATCAAACATGCTTTAAGCACTGAAACAATTTTTTTGGACTAAGATACCCCCTGGAAAAGTATATGGAGGATATAACAGGTGTCCCAACATGCAGGATGGATTAAATACATTATAAAGCATTGCATCCAGGAAATATTACATAGTTTTGAATGCTGCAGACCAACAGGAGGAACTGTGTGATCTCAGTAGAAAGTCTAGAGCTACAGAGTGGTTGCCACCATGTGAAACATGCTAATGAGAAAAGACTCCAAGGGAAAGCTGCAGGATGAGAAACATGGTTTTATTCTTTCATTCATTCAATCATTCATATGGCAAATATTGCGTGACATTTTGGGGCTATTGAAAATGTGGGTGGCTTTATTTCTGTTCTATTTCCCAAACTTTTAAGTTTGGATATAGTACTTCTATTTTAAATAAATTAATCAATAAATAAACTGAGGATGATTTCTTATAAAAGCAAAATTATTCTTGTAAAGTGTTCACAGTCAGGGTGGATGGCTGAATAGAATATCAAACTCCATTATGGATTCCGTTCTTAGCTCTGTTATCAAATTCTGCTGTAAAACCAGCTACGACATAATCATGGTAGAGTTAATAAGCAACATTTGTATACCACTTTACAATTTTCCAAGGACATTCATGAGTTTATTTAATCCTCACAACAACTTGGTGAGATTTAAGAATTATTGGACTGGGTCAGACCTTTGATCATTTCTGTTCAGTGGTCTGTTTATCCTTATCTGTATGGCATTTTCCCATGCCAGAGCTTACATGTACTTTGTATATTTAAATATTTAACTGTAAATACCTTTCAGATGATTTATAAATTCTTTGAATAAGTCCGCTGTCAGCAGTGATTCTTGGGAAATCTTTAAGAGAAGTGGCAAATTTTCCACTTTTCCTCTTTATTGTCTCCCCAACCCACCCCCAGTTGCTGGTCCATAATTAAACAGCCTCCTTTTCCACAATTGTCAGAGGTTCCTCGATACCTGGAGGGAGCACAGGGCTAGGAATGGCCTCAGGTAGACCAGCCGCCAACGAAAGCCCTCAGCGCCACATGTAAGCACCAGAAAACCGGGGTCTCCTTCTGAGCAACCCTCCCCTTCTCAGTTTCATGTGCCGCAATTTCAACTGCAGTTTCAGTCAGCAGAGTTCCTTGGCTTCCTTGTTGCTCGTTCATGCTGATTTGAAAAACTCGATTTTTAAAAATTTACATTAATTTCACATGTATGACTATATTTTCCCTTGTGAGAAAAAAAAAAAAAAAGAGAGAATATTATAGACAGTGGTAAAATCCCTAATGACTCCCCTACCTAATTCCAGTTCCCACTCCATTCCCAAAGTTGACTACTGTTAACAATTTGGGATGTAACGTATTGAGCCATCTGTTACACAGTTATACAAAATATACGGCCACAGGAAATGCACAATACACAGTGTTGTTGTTCTGAGTGTGTGTATTTAAGAAAATGGTAACATGCTAGCTACGTCATTTGACAACTTGTTTTTTTTTTTTCCTTTCTCAACCATGTATACAAATAACCATAAATGTCTTGGAAATATTCACACTGTGTATTTAAGAAAATGGTAACATGCTAGCTACGTCATTTGACAACTTGTTTTTTTTTTTTTCCTTTCTCAACCATGTATACAAATAACCATAAATGTCTTGGAAATATTCACACGTTCATGCATTTTTCCTTGTTGCATAGTATCCCATAGATGACTACATCAGAGTTTATTTAGTCAGTCCTTGAATACTAGATTTGGGTCCCAGCTTTTTGCCATGATGAATGTACTGCAGTGAACGTCTCGTTCTACGCCTTTTTTGTTTGTTTGTTTTTTTATTTGGGTGAATGTTTCAGTTGGTATAATCTGGAAAGGATAATTGCTGCATCACAGTAAAGATGTTCCTTGCTTTTTAAAAGATAATGCCAAAGTGCCTCCCAAAGCCATCAGGACAGTTTCTACTCCTGCCATGTACTCACCAACTTTTGATATCACCAAACAGAATTTTCTGTTCTCCCAAACTTATTCTGTCTTTGGTACCATTGCAGTTAATTTGGGGATTATAATGAGATTAGACCATCGTTCCCAGCACTCACTCTACTTGCCTACTTCTTATTTTCCAGTATCCAGTTTCTCCATGTTGCAGTACTGCCCATGTTTAACTACCCACCATCTCACTATAATTCAGATACCACCTTCCATCTTCTGACCAAAATGATCCTAGGACATCGATTATTTACTGAATTCATTTATTCATTTCACAGAGAGTATGTGAATGATGGATGTCCTTTTTCCCATGTGCAAACACACTCAAAATGAAGTCATCATTCTGTCCTACCTCACTGTCTTTTATTGCCGTATCCCGATCCCCAGTCACTCCCAGAGAAAATCCAGACAGTCTTTGCTTAATACCATGAAGGGGCTTAAACAGTGTGTTCTGCTGCCAGCCACTATTTCTGCTGTTCAAGAAACTCTCATTTCTTGCATATCGATTTTGAAGTTGATGGTATAGACAACCTGTCGAGAGAGTTTGCAACATCCAGATGTTTCATCCTCTCCCAATTATAGGAGTCCTTTGGATTGTAAAATTACAGTGCAGATGTTGAGGGACACAGGATGAACACCTGCCATATAGATTGACCATATTGCACTGTATTAAGGTCACATTTCCCGGCTGGTAATAACAGATTGATAACGCATTCCCACCACACTGTTGCTCCGTGAGAGATCTGTCTTGGCAAAGACTCAGAGAAATCAAGCGGCAGTTGAAAGGGCTGATGTAAGGAAGAAGGATTAGTTATGTTCTTGTGTGCTTTAGGCAACCAAGATAATCCATTGTCCTCACTGCTATTCAGGCTATCATCCTACAGCATTCTTTCACTCAACAAATTTTATTGAGCATCAACAATGCATCAGGGACTGTGCTAATGCTGGGGATACAAAGATAAAGGGAAAAAAAGACCCTATAACTGCTCTCGGGAAGTAGACAGTTTAGTGGCAGAAATGGACACTAGTCAAATTTTATGCACAAATGTGAAATTACAAGTCTAATAAGTGAAATGAAAGAAAAGCGCCTGGTGCTTGACTTACCAAAGAGATCAGGAAAGGCTTCTAGAAGGAAGTTACAATTAAATAGAGGGATAGGTAGGCAAAGAGTTAGTGAAAGAACATTTTTAGCAGCAAGAAAAGCATGTGCAAAGGTCCTGTGGCAGGAGTAGTGCACATTCACGGAACTGAAATAAGGCCAGTGTGGTTGGGAGCACAGTGCCGGGGAAGCATGGTTCAGAGCTGAGCAGGGCCCTTGGTTGATGTGAAGGATCTGGGTTTTCATCCTGTGAAGAATGGAAAGCCTTTGGCAAGTGTTTAGCAAGTGCATGTGTAGTGATGGGAACAGAGGTAGTGACTTAGTTTATGTTTTGAAAAGATGACTGATTGCAATGTAGAAAACAGAAGTCATATCCTTTCATGGTTGTACATAAAAACATTTGAAGACTCTCCATTGCTTCAGGATGAAATTAAAGACCTTTAAGATTGTTTTTAGGGGCCGGCCCGGTGGCGCACTGGAGAGTGCGCCGCTTGGGAGTGCGGCAGCGCTCCCGCCGAGGGTTCGGATCCCATGTGGAGACTGGTTCCCGCTCACTGGCTGAGCGCAGTGCGGGCGCAACACCGAGGGTTGCAATCCCGTTGCCGGTCCCCGGTACGGGCGGAACACCGAGGGTTGCGATCCTGTTACTGGTCAGTAAAAAAAGAAAAAAAAAGAAAAAAAAAAAAAAAAAAGATTGTTTTTAGGACACTTCCCATCATGGCTAATGTCAACTTTAAATCCTCATTCAGAAAATGTTCCATTATCCACCTCATGTCCAACAATTCAAATGACATGCTGTGTTAGTCAGCTATCACTATGAGAATGTTGTGTAACAAAAAAATCCTTAAATCTCAGTGGCCTACAACCACAAGTGTTTATTTTTCTGTTTATTGTCTGTGAGTTGGCTGAGACAGCCCCACCTCAGACGATGGCTGGGTTCAGGTCTGATTTAATTGTCTCTCATTCTGAGATCCTTGCAGCAACCTGGGTCATGCATTTCTTCAGAAAAATCACAAGAAGATGAGTGGCCAACCCAATCTATAAAAGCACATGTATGATCTCTGCTCATGTCACTTATGTTAACACTTCAGTGGCTAAAGCAAGCCCAGTGTCAGCATGGTTACAAATATAGTTCTCCTCTGAAGGGGAAGGCATGGAAAGAGAGGGAAAGGAAGGAAGAAATTGTGAATAAATTATACAACCAACCACACTTATTGTTACTTAAATTGTAGCGTATACAGATGGTCAAGTGTAGTGTTTAAGAGTGCCAGCTTTGAAGCAAAGCTTATGTCTTTGAAGCTTCCCAGCTGTGTGAGTCTGGGCAAGTTCTTAACCGCCTTGTACACCAATGTTCTCATCTGTGCAAAAAAGATGGTACCAGTGCCTGCATACATCAGGAGGATTAATTTAGTTAAGTGCTTAGAAAAGTGCACAGCATATAATAATTGCTTAATAAATGTTAAGTATTATTAATAAATGCTTATAGCTCCTTAGTCAAAATCAGGCATGTCTTGAAATTTAGAACTATTCTTATTAAAAAGGTAAAGTGACACAAACACCATATAATATATAACATCCCTGACAGGTTCTGGGGCAATAGCTAATAACCAAACTCTTGAATATTCTGCCATGGCATATGATCCTTCATACAAAATGGGAAAACAAAATTTATGAACATGTTTAAATCAGATTAGCTTGGGCTTTGTAAAAAAATATATAATTATACAATTTTGGGAGCTTTCAGAGCATTTTGGATTTTAGGTTCGTGGATCATGGGTGGTAGCCTGTGTTAGCTCTGCACCATGGCATTGGGTCCTGGGACACTCTCCTCTTGAAATACCCTTCAGAGCCCTCTTCCTGTATAAATTCTAGTCATGGTATGGTCCTGAGCATCTGCTTCTTCTTTGAAGGCTTGTTATCCCCTAAGCTGGAAATAATTTCTCCTGCTGCTTCATTCTCACAACATTGATCAGTCTGTACCCCTCTTGTTCTAATTACTTGTATTGATTCTCGAGTTTCAGGATTGTGTAAAACTCCAGGCACTCCATAAATGTTCTTTGACTCCAATGCTATAAGCTGCCATCACAAGTCTTTTCTCTCACCCTAACACTGGCAATCGTGCTAGTATCTATTGGGTCCTTGAAGTGCGCCAACCACTCTACTGAGCACGTACACTTATCATCTGATTCAGTCTTCATATCCCTATGCAGTCATGCTAGTGTTAGGCCTGTTCTACAGATGGGAAAACTGAAGCAGAGGAAGACTTAGCACTTGCCAGATCATAAATTCTGGCATCTGAGGATGATAGTATTGAATTGAGAGAGTCGCCTGAGCAGGGTGGCCCTGCTCGTAAGGACGGTCCTGGGACACTCTCCTCTTGAAATACCCTTCAGAGCCCTCTTCCTGTATAAATTCTAGTCATGGTATGGTCCTGAGCATCTGCTTCTTCTTTGAAGGCTTGTTATCCCCTAAGCTGGAAATAATTTCTCCTGCTGCTTCATTCTCACAACATTGATCAGTCTGTACCCCTCTTGTTCTAATTACTTGTATTGATTCTCGAGTTTCAGGATTGTGTAAAACTCCAGGCACTCCATAAATGTTCTTTGACTCCAATGCTATAAGCTGCCATCACAAGTCTTTTCTCTCACCCTAACACTGGCAATCGTGCTAGTATCTATTGGGTCCTTGAAGTGCGCCAACCACTCTACTGAGCACGTACACTTATCATCTGATTCAGTCTTCATATCCCTATGCAGTCATGCTAGTGTTAGGCCTGTTCTACAGATGGGAAAACTGAAGCAGAGGAAGACTTAGTACTTGCCAGATCATAAATTCTGGCATCTGAGGATGATAGTATTGAATTGATAATCAGCCCAAAGACTTTACAACATCCACATGGTATTTGTTACTACCTCTGACTCAGAACTGCTGAGATTCACTGCTTTTCAGAGCAGGTGTCATCTAGGGATGTTTTTGAATGAATGAATGAATCTTCTTTTCCATGTGGACTTGCCTTCTACAGCATCTGTGTGTCAAAGAAAACCAGAGCTGTGAAGCGGTGAAGGCAAACTTGATTCAGATACTATGGAACAGGTGAAGAAACACCTCAGTGTGGAACTGGCTTCCATTCTCAATACAACAAAGACAGATGGGGATTTATGGCCAAGAAGCAGGGTGGGGGTCAGTGGATGGAAAATTACTGAGGAAACATAAGGGGGATTGTGGCTAAACTGATTCAGCAGGATTCTTGCTAAAGACAGGGCAGGGTGATAAGATATCAAGGATGGGGCATAAGGCATCTGATCAGATATCAAGGGTGGAAGATTTTCACTAAACTGAGCCAGCAGTATTCTTGCCAAAACTGGACTAAATGGGCCAGGGACTGAGCCCAAGATCAGGTCTAGTCAAAAAGGGAGCTCAAAGGAGTCTGACCAGTGTTTGGTCGAGGAGAAAATCTTACCACATGGGTGTGGCCATCAGGGTCTTCTTGAATACCCCCAATGGGCCCAATACTTCCTAGTGCATATCCCTACACTTTAGATTAGGAATTCTTTNTAAATGCTTATAGCTCCTTAGTCAAAATCAGGCATGTCTTGAAATTTAGAACTATTCTTATTAAAAAGGTAAAGTGACACAAACACCATATAATATATAACATCCCTGACAGGTTCTGGGGCAATAGCTAATAACCAAACTCTTGAATATTCTGCCATGGCATATGATCCTTCATACAAAATGGGAAAACAAAATTTATGAACATGTTTAAATCAGATTAGCTTGGGCTTTGTAAAAAAATATATAATTATACAATTTTGGGAGCTTTCAGAGCATTTTGGATTTTAGGTTCGTGGATCATGGGTGGTAGCCTGTGTTAGCTCTGCACCATGGCATTGGGTCCTGGGACACTCTCCTCTTGAAATACCCTTCAGAGCCCTCTTCCTGTATAAATTCTAGTCATGGTATGGTCCTGAGCATCTGCTTCTTCTTTGAAGGCTTGTTATCCCCTAAGCTGGAAATAATTTCTCCTGCTGCTTCATTCTCACAACATTGATCAGTCTGTACCCCTCTTGTTCTAATTACTTGTATTGATTCTCGAGTTTCAGGATTGTGTAAAACTCCAGGCACTCCATAAATGTTCTTTGACTCCAATGCTATAAGCTGCCATCACAAGTCTTTTCTCTCACCCTAACACTGGCAATCGTGCTAGTATCTATTGGGTCCTTGAAGTGCGCCAACCACTCTACTGAGCACGTACACTTATCATCTGATTCAGTCTTCATATCCCTATGCAGTCATGCTAGTGTTAGGCCTGTTCTACAGATGGGAAAACTGAAGCAGAGGAAGACTTAGCACTTGCCAGATCATAAATTCTGGCATCTGAGGATGATAGTATTGAATTGATAATCAGCCCAAAGACTTTACAACATCCACATGGTATTTGTTACTACCTCTGACTCAGAACTGCTGAGATTCACTGCTTTTCAGAGCAGGTGTCATCTAGGGATGTTTTTGAATGAATGAATGAATCTTCTTTTCCATGTGGACTTGCCTTCTACAGCATCTGTGTGTCAAAGAAAACCAGAGCTGTGAAGCGGTGAAGGCAAACTTGATTCAGATACTATGGAACAGGTGAAGAAACACCTCAGTGTGGAACTGGCTTCCATTCTCAATACAACAAAGACAGATGGGGATTTATGGCCAAGAAGCAGGGTGGGGGTCAGTGGATGGAAAATTACTGAGGAAACATAAGGGGGATTGTGGCTAAACTGATTCAGCAGGATTCTTGCTAAAGACAGGGCAGGGTGATAAGATATCAAGGATGGGGCATAAGGCATCTGATCAGATATCAAGGGTGGAAGATTTTCACTAAACTGAGCCAGCAGTATTCTTGCCAAAACTGGACTAAATGGGCCAGGGACTGAGCCCAAGATCAGGTCTAGTCAAAAAGGGAGCTCAAAGGAGTCTGACCAGTGTTTGGTCGAGGAGAAAATCTTACCACATGGGTGTGGCCATCAGGGTCTTCTTGAATACCCCCAATGGGCCCAATACTTCCTAGTGCATATCCCTACACTTTAGATTAGGAATTCTTTTTCACGCCTTCAAAATTACTTGCGTTTTTACCAACTTGTGACATCTCTTCACTTACCCAAATTCTGACCTCTTAGAGAATGATAGCTTTGGCATCAGTGAGGGTAGTGGGCTGGAGGGAAAAGAGGTGGAGGTCAGCAAGGCACTCAAACTCACTAATACCCAGTTGGATGACCCACCTGACTCCCTTGCCCTGAGTGGCCCTTTTGCAAGGGTCTTCACCTACCCTTCATTCCCACAACTCACTGCCCTCAACACACTCAGAAACATCAGATTTCTAAAATGTTAACCCCTGTGAATGGACAGAGACTAGATCTTATTTATCTTTGTATTCTCTCTCCATAGGGTTATCACAGGGCTGGCTAATTGGGTACACTAAGGCAATATTGTTTATATGTGTAAATAAATGATCAATTAGTTGGATGGATGGATAGATGTTTGGATGGATGGACAGATGGATGGATGGATGACCAAATGAATACATGAGTGAATGATGACTGTCAAACTACTCTTTTGATGCCATATAGGTCCAACTACTCCTTGCCTGAAATCTTTATTTTTTAACTCATTCTGCTGAGTCCTTTCAAACATCTGGGTCAATGGCTGCTGAGCCACTGCAGGATGAAAGAGGATAAAGGTCTGGGTTTGACACCTTGGGGCTACCTTCCTGAGCCCATAGGTAGAAGAGTGTGGACTGTGGAGTCCCATAGATTGTGCAGCATGTTGTGCTGATCTGCTGAACCTCAGTTCCTTCATCTGCATAGTAAATGCAATAAGCCCCACCTCCTGGAGTTGTCATGAGGATTAAATAAGACAACATATTTGTTGCCCCTTAACCAAGGCCCAGCATGGGATAAGCACTCCATGCTGCCAGCTTTGAACACTCTTCCAATTATTATTGAAAACACAGCCAGTGGGTGCATCAACTCCTCTGCCTCCACCCCACTGGGCATTCCTTGTCCCGAGCAGCAGGTGGACTCCTAGCACATTCTCAGCTATTTTTGTAGGAAGCAGGGATTATACCCAGGGGCATCCCACTGGATCTTCTAATTAATTCCTCTTTTGGTAAACATTGACCCCCACCTGCTGCCCAGGTGTAGGCTTCCCAGCATCATTTGGGGCTGGGCGAAACTGGAAGGCAAGAGGGGATTTAGATCAGAGGCTGCAGTCAGCAGTGGGGCTCCTAGATCATGCCTGAAGCAATGAATATGCAGCAGACCAGTTTGGAGCCACTGCCAATCTTTCCAGGAGGAAGCTGACATGGTTTTATGTCTCTGTTCATACAATACAGGATGAACAGTACATAGAAACTGGAGTCGGGCAACAGTAAGTGTGAGTGATATGGAGCTGTAGGTGTGGGCGATATGGAGCAAGTCCCTTAACCTCTCTGAGTTTGTGAAATGGAGATAATAATACATTCCTAACTGTGTCATGATGAAGACACAAGGAAATAAAACACTAACCCTAATCAGAGGGAATGTCATACGGTTCTACACACCCAAATGGCAGTTTAAAGAAAGTTCAACCTCCTTAACCAGGCTTATATGGTCCTTTCTGCCTGGATCCCATTTTCCATTCTAGTCTTTAGGTGACATTAGCACTTCAGCCTTAGGGGTTGAGGTGGACCAGGCCAAAACTATACTCCAATTCTCTAACCTTTGCTACTCTCTACAAAAAAAGCAATTCACTGCCATATCCTTTAGCACTTTTGTAAATGGGAAAGAAAACCAGGGTCCCTAAGCACCACTTTGTCCAGATACTTTTCTAGATCCTAGATCAGGGGTTGGTCAACTATGACCCATGATTCAAATCTGGCCTGTCACTTGATATATAACTCACATGCTAAGAAAGGTTTTCACATTTCTAAATGGTTGGGAAAAAAAATCAAAAGAATAAGAATGTTTTGTGACACATGAAAATCACATGACATTCAGACTTCAGTGTCCATAAATAAAAGTTTCACCAGAATACTTCCATGGCCATTTGCTGAAGTCATTGTCTGTGGCTGCTTTTGAACTACAGTGGCACAGCTGAGTAGTCATGGGTGATAAAACTGAAAAGGCTTACTATCTGATCCTTTATAGAAAAAACTTCCTGAGCTCTGTCCTAGGGCACACTTTTGGGTGGGTAATTCAGTGTAAGAAATGGTTTTTGCTATCAGGAGCTCATAGTCCAGAACCTCAAAAACAGTGTTCAGTTGGCTTCCTCTAGGGGAGTGGACTGATCTAAGAGGTTGTGCATTCTCTGATTTTGGGCAGTTTTAGTTGATGGCCGTGTGTGCACAGGTGGACCATTCCATAAAGGGGATTCAAGCATCTGATGGGCAGTTGGACGAGGTGGTCTCCTAAACCTAGTGTCATTCTTCAGGGCTTTTAAAGCTTTCTAAGCCTCAGTTTCTTCATTTGTAACATAAAAATAACAATCATACTTGTCTCAAGGGCTATGGTGAGGTTTAAATAGCAAAAGCAAAAAGCAGACATGCAGGGCAGTGCCTGGCACAGAAATACAGTTAGATGAAATATGCACTATTATTATTAACATTTTTGTTAGTATTATTTTCAGTCTGTCTCTTACCCACTATGTGACTGAGGGCAAGATTTCCATCTGTTGAAGTCTTAGTTTCTTCATCTTTAAAATGGTGCTAATAGTGAAACCTACCTAGTAGAGTGGTTGGGAAGTTTAAAAGTCTTCATAGATAGTGCATGTTGTATACAGTAAGTGTTCAGTGGATGTTTTCTGACAACTCCCCGCTTCCCTGCAATACTGAGATTCTATGAGTCTGAAGTTTCTTTGGAATTTTCCAATGGGGCTTTCACCTCTGGACCACTCATTTTTTACTAGCCATGTGCCATTCTACCTCATTTTAATGCATCTGTCATGCCTTTGCGTGAATCATTTGATGGCTGGGTTCCTGTGCAGCACTTCTTGTTTATCTAAAATTAAAGTGAAGCAGAAGCCAGACTTTAATATACAAATTGCATCTTGGCGTGGTTTGATATCCTGGCTTTTCTCCCAGGGTTGGAGAAACCGAGTAAGTTATGCTCAGTCTGTGCTGGGGAGCAGGTGGGGAGGCAGGTACCAAGGTGCTATGGTTGGAGAGGCTTCCAGGGAGGATCTTTGTGAAATAATATTTATGGTTCATCAGGAACCTAAACACCTGCTTGTGAGTCCTCAGCCTGCTTCACAAAGCTTTGCCTTTCTTATTTTCTGGATATTGACAAGCTGTCTTATTATAGGCATTAACCCCTTCTTCCTTAGTGATAGAATACCTCATCTCACAGGGCAAACAGCCGCTCAGAATGAGAACTACATCTCCCAGCATCCTTTGCTACCTGATGAGGCTGTGTAAGTTCTGGCCAGTGGGCTGTGAGCAGAGTATCCTGTGAAACTTCTTAGAAATTTTCTTCAAAGGGAGAAATTTTCTTCACTTTTTTTCACTGTCTTCTCCTTGCTGCTGGCTTGAATGTGCATGCAATGCAAGTTTGAGAGGCCATTTTAAACCATGTCATAGATTGGGTTCCCCCAGAAGAGCAGACCCTGAGTTAGAGATTTGAGAGTAGGCTATTTTTTTGCTGAGTGATCTTAGGAAGCACTGGGAGGGGAATGGGGAAGTGAGACAGGAAGGCAAGGAAGCCAGTGTAGGTGTGTGAATGAGCAGATGATGGTGGGTTCATCCTGCTGGGGAACTCTGGGAAATTGTGTAGCTTGCACTTCAGAGTTGTCCTACTTGAAGGTCAAGGGAGCTGGGGTATTTATACACAAACTCCTGTCTGCTGTTGGTTGGGGCTGCTCCTGGGGGCACTACTTGCCAGGCATGTCCAGTCTGCTGTTTGTGGACTGAACTTGCTGCTGGGGCCAGAGAAAGGCACAGAGAGTCTCAAATGCTTGCAGTAAGGAGCTGTCAGACAGGTAGATTGAGCATGGCAGAGCAAAATGAAAGAAGTATCTAACCTCCTGCCAGTGGTGGGGCCATCACCCCAGGCTTGGATGGCTTCTCTTTAGTCTTTGAGTCAAAAAAAAAAAAAACAAACCTATCTTGTTCAAGCCATTGTTGGGTTTTCTGTCACTCACAGTGCAACCTGATACCAAATGATGCATCAAATAATAATAATAATGGTAATAAAGGTAACTAGCACATATTGACCATCTGACATTTGAATCTGCTTACTTATTATCCACTCTACTCCCCCCTTCTCCCTACACATACACATATGCACACAAGAAGGTATGATAGAAAGGACCTTTTCTGGCTTGGTCACTGCCCAGTCCCTAGTAAGGTATCTGATACATGGAAAGCTCTCAGAAAATATTTATTGAATGAATGAATAAATGAATAAAATAACAAAACCAAAAAGAAAAAGCCAAAATTTGAACCCCGATCTGTCTGATTCCAGCCCCTTCCTCGGCTCTTAATCACTATGTTAGGGTGAAAAGTTTAGAAATCTTATTTTGTAAATGATGAGAAGAACACAGCATCATGCTAGAGAGCCTGAGTCTTGAAACTCAGGATGGGAGGAAACTGGAGGAGGAGTGAAGATGCTTGTGTAATAGATGATTTTCATACAAAGTCAACATGAGGTGCTGAATTAGGAGCTTGTAGCAAGGGATGGTGGCAGCTCTTCACCTAGAAGCTCTGGAAAGGCCAACACTAAGCCAGAGAGTGGGTGGTCCTGTATGGGGCATTAGTGCCTAGCAGTGCAACTCTGGGAACCAGGTATTCTGCAAGCCCTGCTACATCCCTCCCTTCC
This sequence comes from Galeopterus variegatus, assembly GCF_000696425.1. Lineage (NCBI taxonomy): Eukaryota > Metazoa > Chordata > Mammalia > Dermoptera > Cynocephalidae > Galeopterus > Galeopterus variegatus. The sequence goes on from NW_007726734.1 coordinate 429,196, forward strand.
CACTCAGAGCTCCTCTTGTTGAGCTATGAACTTCGGACCAGATAACCTTAAAGAAACCCTGGGCCACTGGCATAGTGGCATTCCCCCTAGAATTGTTCAAACAGAGGCAAGTTGGCAAATGGTCAGAGATGCTGTAGAGGGTTATGGCACTGGGCTAAGAGAGCAGACAAGACAGGTTCTGCAGAATGTCCTAAAGGAGCAATAAACCTCATCTGTAGACTTATAACCTTCAGAATGAGTTCTAAGTCCATAATTGGCAAGCATCCTTTTTTCTTAGTGCAAGTTTCATCACTGATAGTTGGTTTCCAGGAAACCCATACAAGTTTAGAGTTTTAAGCAATTACCTTTACCGTTAACACTTGCACTGAATTTCCTGCTAGGAATCTTCACAATGGAGCTGTAAATAGAGGAGTATGCAAATTATATGTCTCTCCTGTGTGGTCATCGCTCTATCCCTATGCTTTGAGAGTTTCACCACAGGTTGCTCTGTGGCATCTGTCTTCCCAGGACTTGTCTAATAAGATAATGTCGTTCATGTATTTATTCAACAAGCATTCACTGGAGTGGTTAGTGGCTAGTTTTAGGCACTGCATAAAGGAAGATACCATTGTGAATAAGACAGGATACTGTAGCTTGCAGTGTTTGGGGAGAAATATACTCAATGATATTACAATGTGATGTGTACTTTTAAAAGGTGTTGTACATAGGAAGGAGTAACAAAATTCACCTGAAAATTTAGAGGAGGAACAACCCATCTTCAACAGCACTGGACTTTTTCACCTTCTTCTAACATCTCTGTGCTTTGGTGCATATTGGTCCCCTGTCTAGACACTTTCTCTACACTGTTGTTCTTGGTGAAATCTTATTCATATTTCAAGGATATGGCAGATGGAGTTACTAGCCTCCCTAAAAGTTGTTCTCCTTTTCTCTATGTGTATAGAATCTTGTTTAGGGATCTGTCTAGACACTTTCTCTACACTATTGTTCTTGGTGAAATCTTATTCATATTTCAAGGATATGGCAGATGGTGTTACTAGCCTCCCTAAAAGTTGTTCTCCTTTTCTCTATGTGTATAGAATCTTGTTTAGGGAGAAATGTCAGCAGTTCAGGGAGGTCAGGCCCTGGTGATAAAGCTTGGTTGACCCAAGTCACACAAAGTCTCCACTTCCCTTTGGCCAACTGATTCATTCTTTAATTCATTATATTAATTCCCTAATTCATTATATAAGTGGTATTTAAAAATTAATATTAGTATTAAAGGTGTTTCAGTTTAAAACCATATTACCACTGGAGGCTTAGGCACCAAAGACATTTAATTACCTTAGCATATAGTCTGGAGGTGGATGTTTCTAGAATTGGTACAGTGACTGGGAAGTGTCACCAGGCATCAGGGCTCTTCCTGCATTTCTGCTCTGCCTTCCTCTGGAATGCTGGCGTATTGTCTCATGATCATTTGATGACCATGTCACAAATCCAAATGACCTGTTCCCACACAGATGTGCTCATGGCAGGAAGAAGAGGCAGGTCTTCCTGGTACTCACAGAGTAAAACCTTGCCTAGACCCAACTCTTAAGTGTCACTGGCCAAAACTAGGTCAAATGCCCACCGCTTAGTGAGGGGAAGGGGAAGGTGTAGAGGAGGCTTTGGAGGTGATGGAATGGTCAGAATAGGAAGCACTCTGGTTTTCGGTGGATGCCTTCCAGAAGCAAGAGGATGGCATGATTAGGCTTCTATCTTAAAAAAAGAAAATCTGGTGTTAAGTGTGGGCTTGGGCTTGGGTCTGGGTGGAACTGTAGACAAGGAGGCTACTGCAGTATTTCAGTTGAAAAAATATCAGAGTCCAGATGAGGGTATAGGTTGAGCATCCCAAATCTGGAAATCTAAAATCCAAAATGCTCCAAAGTCTGAAACTTTTTGAGTGCTGACCTGATGCTCAAAGGAAATGCTTATTGGAGCACTTCAGATTTCAGATTTTCGGACTTGGGATGCTCAACTGTTAAGTATAATGCACTCGAATGCACCGTGCTCAGAGCTGGTCAGGGCTCCGCACTGTTGCCCTTTCCAAAGGCCCTCTGATTTCTGCTTTAGGGAAAAACCCTCCCATGTCTCAGTGACACAGCACAGCACCAGCTCGAGGCCTTCCCTGCATTTTCTCTGATAAAAGCCAGAAAAGGGCAATAATTGCATGTGGTTTGGAGCAGTGGGCACATCACTGCAGGAATCTGTTTAATTAAATTTTATCTGCAGCAATGTAAACTATGAAAAAATCAGCAAACCTTCATGGCTGTCTTAACACAGGTACTTTAAATAGTAAAACAACCACATGAAGAAGAGGCTTGTCATTTGGCCAGCTTCAGTGTTTTCTGGGCACCTGCTATGAATTCTGCAGGTAGAAGTGGATGTGGAGTCGGGTGGATGGTCGTCAGCTGGTGTGGAGGTCAACAAGTACCTGTGTTTCTTTGGACTCTTTTTTCAGGTAGCCTCACACCGCTGGGCAGCCAGGCAGTGTTACTGCAGGTATGTGTGCTATGGGCCAGGCAGAGTGAAGGCTTGCTCATGTCACAGCACTTCTTTCTGCAAGGCTTCTTTTCATAGCTACCATGTGCTGGGTACTGTTCTAGACTCTGGGTACTCCACAGGGAACAAGCCCTGGGAGTCTAATTAGAGAGAGAGAGAGAGAGAGACAAATAATGTGGAAATAATCGATGTTTATATTAATAACTGCTCTGAAGGGGCAAATGCCATGAAAGCTTTTGGTTATCTTTGCTGTATAATAAGTCACCTTGAAACTTAGTGTTTTAAATAATAACAGTCAAATTTTTGCTTATGATTCTGCAGAGACAAATAATGTGGAAATAATCGATGTTCATATTAATAACTGCTCTGAAGGGGCAAATGCCATGAAAGCTTTTGGTTATCTTTGCTGTATAACAAGTCACCTTGAAACTTAGTGTTTTAAATAATAACAGTCAAATTTTTGCTTATGATTCTGCAACTGGAGCAGAGCACAGCTAGGAATAGTTTTCTTTGATCTACACAACATCAACTGAACTGGCTCATCTGGGGCTGGAGGATCTACTGCTAAGGGTCTCCCTCACAAGGCTGGCAAACCTGTGTTGACTTTTGGTTGGGAGCTCAGCTGTCGACAGGGCAGTTCTCTTCCATGGGGCTTCTCCTCATGGCTGGTGCTGGCTCTTCACAGCAAGGTGGTCTCAGGGTAGTCAGGAATCTTACACAGTGGGTAACTTCCCCCAATACACAAAAACAGAAGCTGCCATGCTTTCAAATGGTCTGACCTCAGATGTCCCAGAATGTCACTTCCGCCACATTATATATTGATCAAAGAAGTCACTGGGCCAGTCCAGAGTCAAGGGGTGGGTAATAGATTCCATCCCTTTATGCGGGAATGACCGGATTACGTTGCAGAAGAACCTGTGGAACAGGAGCTGTGGTTGCTGCCATCTTTGAAAATATGACATACGACAGGGACACAGAGAGAGTGTACCTATCTGGAGAGGGTGTCTAGGGTATCAGAAAGGAGAGTGGAAAATATATAATACTGGGATTCAACCCAACTCCTAAAGCGATTCTGCAGGATTTATCATCACAGTGCTTTCTCCAATACTACTTTTCAATAAAATAAACGAGGAGGGGACCTCATTCTCTGGTGGATTCAGAAGACTATTAGCATGAGCCCCATGATCTACCTCATATTTTTAAAGAACTGTGCTTTGAATTGTTTGAGGTTTGGAACCTGAAGGTCTGAGTTGCATGTCCAGTGGGGCTGGAAACTTGCTCTGTGATCTTGGCTTAGGGATTTTAGGCCTCGGAGTCTTACAACAGAGACCATTTGAGTAATACTGGCAAAATATGGACTTGTAAGGAAGTTGAAAATGAGATAATGAATGTTAAAAAACAGAGTGAGGTTTTGCCAACTTGCCTTGCCTAGCTCAAAATTCCTCTCCATGTGCTCTTGAGGGAAATATAAGCAGAGGAAAGTCTGTCCAAGGAAACGTAGGTCACAATTGCTAACTGGGCTTGATCCCCAAACTCACTGCTGAGAACTTCAGAGACTTGAGCTGGAGCCTTTGACCTTCTTTTCTTCTCCTGACCCCCTCTTCTGCCTCTTCCTGTAGTCGAAAGTGTACATATTTTGACATATGGAAGAACAAGTATGAGATAACTGGCCTCAGAACAGTCACTGGGACAGCTCGATACATCTTCCGTCCTCTGCACAGGTAGAAGAAAGGAGAGAGCAAGGTCCACTCTCTTGAGCTAATCCGTTGGTTTATATCCAGTAGCCATGCCCTGTAGCAAGTGTCCCAGTAGGCATCCTGGAATCTTGTCAATCCTATACTTACTCCTTCTGTTTGGGAGCCAGGGGAGTGTTGAATGGTGGTAAGAAGACAGTAGGAAGTCTTCCCTTCCCCAAGCTAACCATGATATGAACATGCTGAAAAATGTCCTTTAGCACCTGACGGTGTCTCTGGTGTTTGTCACCCCTGCCTGCTGTGCTTTTCTGAATGGTATTCCTCTGTCTCTACTCATGTTGTTTCACATCCATGTGGTTCGTTCATTCATTTTTCCCCATACAGTCATGGCACACTTATTTTGCTCCATACTTTTGCTAGACAAGGGGCCTAGAAAGATGAACATGATATGCTTCTTGCCTTCAAGGAGTAGTAAAAACTAGAATTCATAGTAACCACACAGAGTATGTTTCTTACCTACGGGAAGCAGCAGTGTGCCTGTGTTCATTGCTTTTTTTTTTTT
>NW_007726734.1:434869-436433 GCF_000696425.1 Galeopterus variegatus
GATGCTGTTGATATTTAGAAAGTAAAACTCTTTAAGCTTTGAGAAAATTTGCAAGGTTATTGGTCACTAATTCTCTCTTTTTAGTCAGGTGTGATTGTAGCATATGATTATAAAAAGAAGAGAATTACAGACAAATAGTTCTTGAACACCCCTACTAGCATCTTAAGTAGAATTTATGGTGTGGGCAGCTCTCACATACACCCAGGGAGGACACAAAGTACATGGATCTCATCCCCAAATATTCATGGAAAAGGAGGGATTCACCCAACCCAGGGGCTTACTTGAACATCAGAACTGGTACATAAAGAAATCCATCACGGAAAATGTGAAGAAAGCCACAGAAAATATGAACAAAGTGAAGGAAGAACATAGACTCTGAAGATAGATAGACCTGGGTTCAAGTCAAAGTTCTGCCACTCACTGGCTGAGTGTCCCTGACACATAGCTTATGCTCTTTGCCTCAGTGTTCTCATCTGTGAAATGGGCATGACAATAGTATCTGCTATTCTAACTAGGATAATTAATTCATGCTGGCTTCCAGAAAAGACAAACCAAAAAAATCAGTACCTAACCACAGTAAAAGTATCTTACCCATTCAGACTGCTGAGGGTGTCACATCTTTCTGGGAGGGCTCTCTTCCAAGCAGTAACTCGGGGATCCAGCCTGCTCATCATTCAGCTCCACTATTATGGAATCTTTAGTCCCGAAGTCCAGCCTTGAAAACACGCATGGGGGAGATAAGATGGATACTTAGCCACCTGAACCTGGAGGGACACACTGTGTTCTGCTCCTTTCAGAATAAGATACATGGCCAACCAAACCAAGGCAGGCTGGGAGCTGTGGAAGTGTCTTTGGTGAACACTAACAATATCTCTCATACTCTCTCAGAGGGTTGTTGTGGTTAAATGAGGGAACACATGTACCCTCACTTAGAACAGTTCCCAGCACCTATTAAGAACTCAGTAGAGCCTATTACTATAAGTACAACGTTCCTCTTATGGCTACTACCATCCAAGATGCAGAGGAAGGTGTATATCCGCTTCAAAAGAGAGAATGCCAAGGATAGATTCTGAAGCAGTAATAGCAAATGGGGGAAAAAATCAAGTCCAGTCTAGAAAGCGGTGGTGGTGGCTTCTGAACAAATACAAAATCACTTANGAGTATGTTTCTTACCTACGGGAAGCAGCAGTGTGCCTGTGTTCATTGCTTTTTTTTTTTTCTCTGTGATTTACACTTGTTCAAATGTAGGGGTCCTAAGCATTATTTTATGGAAATATCAGAGCAACCTGATGAGATCAATTTCTGTTATTAAAAAGAAGTAAATTGATGCACAGATAGACTATGTGACTTGTCTCTGGTCACACAGCAAGCAAATGGAAAAGTTGGACAAAAATGTAGCTTTCCCTGACTTAGAAAGTTCATGTCATTAACCTGTATGCTCTAGCACCGCCTAGCTCCCAATCACGTATGTAATCATGCAAGAACAAGTATACAAGGTACGATGATGCTGTTGATATTTAGAAAGTAAAACTCTTTAAGCTTTGAGAAAATTTGCAAGGTTATT
>NW_007726734.1:436547-441972 GCF_000696425.1 Galeopterus variegatus
TGGCATCATACCTACACCCTGAAATCCCAAGAAGAGATGCAACAGCCTGAATCTCAAACTTGCAAATTTTGCTCATGAACGAATTACCCTTCCTTGTGCAAGGGTGACCTATGCCTGCCTTTTCCTTGACCAGTCCTACTTCCTGCTCCTGATAGCTGAATGTCCAAGTTTCCATCAAATTACCTTCTCTTTCAGTTTCTAGCTTTTCTACCCCCTCTTTCTTTTCTGCTTTTGATTGACTGTCCAAAGTACTGCCGCACAAATAGTCTTGGCACATGTGACCCTGGAATATTGGGGATAGTCCCACTATATTATGAAAAAGGAAAGCTCAGCCAGTTATGGGTGCAGCTAGACCTCAAACATGCCCTTCTGACTTCCTATCCAGAGCTGTTTTTACTGTAGCTTATGAATTTCCCATTCCTAGAGAGACCAAATACCTTCAATGATTTTGACACAACAGCATGTACTCCCAAAGGCATTTCATCAGCATCTTACTCTCAAAATCGTCAAAGAATTTAGTGCTGTAATGCTGGAGGCAAACCCTAGAGAGACCAAATACCTTCAATGATTTTGACACAACAGCATGTACTCCCAAAGGCATTTTATCAGCATCTTACTCTCAAAATCGTCAAAGAATTTAGTGCTGTAATGCTGGAGGCAAATGTCCTTGTGTTTTAGCTATACATCCTTGTCCTTTGCAGACCTGAAAGTATTTTAGCTGAGTCAGGACAGCATTGCTGGGGATCTGTGGATCTTGTGGAGGGAAAGGACAAGCTGGTGAATGACTTGGTGTTCTTTTTGGCAGGATTTAATGGTGTTCTTAAAAATGGACCATTCAGTATAACAAAAATTAAAGGACAGCCAAAAAATATGTCCCAAATTCTCTCATCACAAAAACAGGCTCCACTGGGTACTTACCATATGACAGTGCTTGATGTATTTCAACTTGTATAATGCTCAGGGAAAACCTATGATGCAAGTCCTATTGTTATTCCCACTTTTCAGAAGAGGAAACTGAGGCATATTTAAATACCCGCCCAAAGTCCAACAGCTAGGAAATGGTGGAGCTGGGTTTCAATCCCAGACAGGCTGGCTCCAAAGCCTATGCTCTTAATCTCTGTGAGTCCTGGCACTCAGTAAAGGATAATTAATCAGTTCAATGTGTCATGTATTCTTTCTCCAATTGCAGCCCAGAAGAAAACATTTTCCCATCAATTCAATCATAGTGTACATATCACTTTGTTTCCTGTAATTTTACTTAATATTAGCTTATAAACATTATTTCATGTTCTTAATTATCTTGATGATGATGTGTTATAATGATTACATGATGTTCTAAAAATATATATATATATTTATGTAATAAGTATATATTTTAGTGTATTAAGTATATGTATATTTAAGTAATAAGTTACTTAAATGGTTACTTAGCCATTTATTCATTTTATTTAATCTATCCAACAAACATTTAATAAGTACCTACTATGTGCCGGGCAATAGGCTGAGTACTAAATACATAAAAATGAGTTAGGCTGTCTCATTCTGAATACATTCACAGGGTTATAGGGGACACTATAATGGATAAAAGAGAGTAATAAATTTAGCTGTAGAGTGTACACTGAGTATTCTGTGCAGAAAAGGTTTTGGGGAACTGGGGGTGGGAGACTTCCTACCCTACAGTCTCTGGGAGGCTGGTTCCTTTAAGAGGAATCAGGCAGAGAAAGTGAGATATTGGCTTCAGCATCCGGGATTCTTGGTAAGGCAAGTCCACTTATGAAGCCATAAGCAGAGGAGGCTTTGCTGTTTCTAGGGCCAGAACTCCTTTCACACATCAACAGGACAGCTAAGACAATGTGAATTCTGGATTTGTGGTATTTTGTGTCCAAGAAGTTATCAAGTCCGCAGGCTCCTGCATTTCCTTTTATGGATAACTGACTCTTCTGCCTATTATCTCAATTACTATCTTATGCAAAATTCGTCCTTGCAAGTTTCTTTCTTTATATCATGCCCGTGTCTTCAAACATCTTGCTAACTGAAAAATTTCCTTCTCATACTCCGTGTCATGTTCACCTACCCATACTGACTTAATGCATTTTATTCTTTACCCAGAATAATAATGGACAAAATACTTGCAAATACACTTGATTGCAACATCATGTCTTTTTACGTACAGAACTCCTCACAAATGTCTCCCCTCTATGTATTATTTGACACTGTATCCCATTTTGAAAAATGGTAGCTAACACTTGTGAAGTGATTCCCATGTGCTGTGGCACTATTCTAAATGTGTTAGAGGGAGTATCACATTTAATTTTCATAGTAATCCATTAAGATGACATGATTGTTATACCTACTTTACAGACGAAGAAATTGAGGTCCAGGGAGGTTAAGGAACACACCCAAGGTCACATGGCTAGAAAATAGTGGAGCTGGATGTTTTGAACTCATGCAGTTCTGACTTTAGTACACGCATGTGTAACCACCATGTTGTATCTGCTTCTCACTGTGCAATGATGTTACAATTCTTCCCTAGTAGAAGGCTGCAAGGGTCCAGTATATATGTCAGGAATAAGCCCAAGAAGCATTATCTGGCTCCTGGCAGGGCCAAATGAAGAGGCTGTGCCATGTCAAGCATCAAGCCTACTCTCCTCCCTTGGAAAACTTTGCATGGTATTCCCGAACCCAGGCTGTGACCCGCATTGACCTGAGTTGCTCCGTGGCCTGCCACTGGACTCTGTTCTTCACAGGCAGCATGAGCTCTCAGAGGTACTAGCCAGCAGCTGGGGCAGATTGGATTTTAACTAGGGAGTGAACAAGAAGATAAGTATTTGAAAGTTGCATTGAAATTACACATTGGGTGGAGGTGAGAATTCTATTACTCTTTGCCACTTCTGCTCTGGGAAGGTGGGTAGCTTGGTGGCAGGGACAGAGTCTTGCAATACATGCTTGCCCATATCTACCTGAATGGGAGATAGGATATCTCTGGAGCATATTGTATAAAGCCATGGAGAAGGAGTAGCTTAGTAGGGGCTCTAGGTCTGAGATGAACGGGATGGACAAACACTGGAGGCAGAAAATGCCCCCATCACTTTGACGGGTGTATTCAGAATGCTCTGGAGCAGTAGTTCTCAGAGTGTGGTACCTGGGCCTGCAGCATCAGCATTGCCTAGGAACCTGTCAGAAACAAATTCTTGGGCCTCACCCCAGGCCTACCATTTCAGAAACTCTGGGGGAGGGTCCAGCCCTCTGAGATACAACAAACTCTCCAGGCAATTCTGGTGCAAACTTGAGTTTAAGAACCACTGATCCAGAGCAAGAAATGTATTTTGCAGTTATTTTAAATTCAGAAATTCAGAATATTAATATTTTGTTTTTTCTTATATAAATCATACAATACGCTTATAGAAAAATCAGGAATTGCAAAAAGAAAAGTTAACAGAATTCCCCACCAGTTCTGTCTCTTAGAGGAAGATAATCATTATTAGGTTTTGGATATATTTCTCTTTAGGCCATTTCCTATGCAAATTATAATAAGTTCATCACTAGTTTGCCTTAATTTCAATAAATTCATCTGAGAATCACCTCCTGGGGTCAAATGAGAAGAGAAGGAAGAAAATAAGGTTGACTCCGTGGTGGAGCTGGAACCTCGCAGAGGAGAGTGGAGTTTGCGATTCTCAGAGCTTCTGTGCCTGCCATGGGAGTGGGGGAGCCCTGGGGTCAGGGGATGCCCGCAGAGCTGCCCTAAAGGTAGTGACCTCAGCAGCTCTAATCTGCTCATGACTACATTACCCTCTCTATCATTATGGTTAGATGGGATAAGATTTATGTCAGCTCAGAAATCATCCCAATGATCAAAATATGTGAAGGGCTGTCATGGGGGAGAGAGATTAATCTCTCAGTGATTATAGGAGATGTGGGAGGCTCTTTCAGGAGAGGAAAGGGAGAGGGATGGATGCCGGATGGGGCAGACTTTAACACAGGGTCAGAAAGAGCCCTCACACTGAGAATTACCCAATGATGGAAAGACTGCTAACGAATGGAAGACCTGCTGTTCCCGAGGATAAATTGTAAACAGCCAACACACAAGCAAATGTGTTGTGAGCAGCCAGCACAGGACCAATACTTAAAATCTGGGAATTTTGGGCCGAGCCCGTGGCGCACTCGGGAGAGTGCGGCGCTGGAAGCGCAGTAGCGCTCCCGCCGCGGGTTCGGATCCTATATAGGGATGACCGGTGCACTCACTGGCTGAGCGCGGTGCGGCCAGTCTCAAAAAGGACCAAAAAAAAAAAAAAAATCTGGGAATTTTACCTAAAATCTGAGTGTCTGGTGTCTCCGGAAAGCCAGGACCTCTGGAAACACAGCAGCCATCTTCCCATGAGGCAGCAAGCAGTGGAGGAGGAGCAGTACTGTTTGAAGACCCCTTGTTTGTCAGGAGATAGAGATAAAGACCAAATATATATTTCACAGTATCACAGTGGGACCAGCAAAGAAATGGGCTTTGGAGTCTGAAACGATGGATTCAGAAGTCTGGTGCTCTTTGTGAATTGGATAGATCACATTAGCTGTCTGAGCCTCAGTTTCCCCTTCACAAAGTAAAAATGGGACAACCAAACTACTGTGGGGATTAAACATGATTTCAATACAAGGCCAGGAACATAATAGGTGCTCAGTAAATATTGGTTTCCTTTCCCCCTTCCTTACCTTGTTTTAAAGCGAAGGGAGAATTTTGGCCTCTGAATAATCATTTTTATAGGCAAATTAGATATTAAAGAAGTTCATGGTTAAATATAGCCCTGAGCTAATCATCATAAACTCATTTCATTCATTCATTCATTCATTCATTCACTCATTTCTTTCACAGGTACAGACTTTATGAGACACCCTTTCTATCAGCATCCTTTCTACCACAAGCCCTCTACGAGGCACTGGGAATATGAAAATGACTAACACCCGGTTGTTTACTTAAGGACCTCACATTCTTTTGAGAGAGAAAGAGAATAGTTAGTAGTTCCTGTAACTGAACTTGATAGAGTGACATATCTGAAAAAAGCCTGTTCCAGGCTGGCAGCGGTTGCATCATTTCTCAACTCATGTCTTCCACTCATTGTTTACCTCCCTTCCACCCAGACGTTGCCTTCAGCAAGACACAGACATTCTTGCAGAGGCTGCTTTTAGCAAAACACTGTTTGGCTTATGGTATGATTTGGTGAGATGCATAGTGACCTCTTCATGCCTTTGACTCCCTTGGGCCCGAGCAACAGACCCCTTCAGTGAGGGAAGGGAGAAGACCATCCAGTTGTTCATTCACCCACCATCCACTGATCCATCCCACCCATCCATCCACCATCCACCCATCCATCCCACACACTCTCCATCCACCATCCACCCATCCATCCCACACACTCTCCATCCACCATCCACCCAT
>NW_007726734.1:442931-468168 GCF_000696425.1 Galeopterus variegatus
CTATTGCTGTGTAACAAGTGTTTGTATTGGCTACCTATTGCTGTGTAACAAGTGTTTGTATTGGCTACCTATTGCTGTGTAACAAGTGTTTGTATTGGCTACCTATTGCTGTGTAACAAGTGTTTGTATTGGCTACCTATTGCTGTGTAACAAGTGTTTGTATTGGCTACCTATTGCTGTGTAACAAGTGTTTGTATTGGCTACCTATTGCTGTGTAACAAGTGTTTGTATTGGCTACCTATTGCTGTGTAACAAGTGTTTGTATTGGCTACCTATTGCTGTGTAACAAGTGTTTGTATTGGCTACCTATTGCTGTGTAACAAGTGTTTGTATTGGCTACCTATTGCTGTGTAACAAGTGTTTGTATTGGCTACCTATTGCTGTGTAACAAGTGTTTGTATTGGCTATCTATCACTGTGTAACAAGTGTTTGTATTGGCTAGCCATTGCTGTGTAACAAGTGTTTGTATTGGCTGTCTATTGCTGTTTAACAAGAAGTTGTATTGGCTATTTATTGCTGTGTTCCAGCTGGTTGTGTTGGCTATTGCCATGTAACAAGTGTTTTTATTGGCTATCTGTTGCTGTGTAACGAGTGTTTGTATTGGCTATTTACTGCCATCTACCAGGTGGTTGTATTGGCTGTCTATTGCTGTGTAACAGGTGGTACCTATTGCCATGTAACAGGTGTTATATTGGCTATCCATTGCTGCGTAACAAGTGGTTGTATTGGTTGTCTATTGCTGTGTACCAGGTGGTTGTATCTGCTATCTATTTCTGTGTACAGGGGGCTGGTACTGGCTATCTATTGTTGTATACCAGGTGGTCGTATTGGCTACCTATTGCTGTATAACAGATTACCCTAAAACCTGGTAGCTTAAAATGATGTTATCAACCCACAGTAACTGTGGGTCAGGAAGGCACAGCTTTCTTGTGTTTCTAGGCCTCTCTTAAGGCTGAAATTAAGATGTTGCCCAGTGCAGTTATTTTAAGGCTTGAGGTAGATTTGCTTTCAAGCTCACTCAAGAGGATGAGTTATCAGGATTCAGTTCCTTACACACTGTTGGAATGAGGGTTTCAGTTACTCCCATACTGTTGGCTGGAGGCTTCCCTCGGTCCCTTTCCACATGGACTTCTGCATAGGGCAGCTCACAACTTATCAGCTTGATACATTAGAGTAAGCAAGAGGACAAGACAGGGAGCACCTGCAAGAGGAAAGTCCCAGTCTTTTGTAACCTAATCTCCGAAGTGACGTCCCATCACTTTTGCATATTCTATTCATTAGAAATAAGTCACTAGCTTCAGACCAGAGTGAAGGAAAGAGGTGTACACAGGGTGTGAATGCTGGGGGTGGGATTTGGGGGAGCCTATGGAAGTTGCCCACCACAGTGCTTGTGAGGATTAAATGAGTTATGCATGGAAAGCATTTATAACAGTGTCCAGGACATAGTTCACATTTAATAACTCTTAGCTATTATTATTATTATTATTGTTGTTATTTACGTCATTTTTTTCAGCAAGTATTTGTTGAGCTCTTTACTAGATCAAAAACACCGTTTTCATTGCTATTGGGGATTATTAGAGGGATTACTGGAAGCAGATGAATTATAAGTGGGTCCTTCCTCAAAGAACTCCCAGTGTACTGGGGGATGGATGTTCATTTAAAAAATAAAGACCACAGAGTAGAAAATGATTATTGTATTGTCAGGGGAGGGCAGAGAGGCAGAGTTCAAAGGCCCTGGATGTGCACAGTGATTCAGTTGTTCCATTTGGCTGGAAAGCAGTACACTTGACGGCTGGAAAATTAGGTTAGTGCTAGATGTGACAGTAGTTTAGAGTTCATCTCCTATGAAGTAGGAAGCCAGGAAGTGTTTTTAAGATGAGGAATGCCAGAGACATAGAGGTATAGTATGGTATAGATGGGAGGGAACAAGATGAGAGGCTCTAAAGCCATGTATCAAAGTTCAGAAAAAAGGACATTTTTCCTGATCATAATAATCAACAAGAAAATCCAGTGTGAGAAACCAGACTGTTTCCCTTCAAGACCTTTCTCCAAGATGAGCCCACAAAGACAGCACCATTCTTTTCTACCCAGTCTGGATGCTGCTGGCTACCAGGAAATAATCCTAACAAGTCAAGGTTAATATTAATGACCCTGATCTTAGCACCTAGTTCTGTGACCTTGGACATGCCATTGACCCTTCTGTACCTCAATTTCCTCTTCTGAAAATGGGATGCATTTGCTGACTTGAAATACTTTTGACAATTACACGCACACAAATGCTACCATTTATTGGATACATTTTTTTCCTTTTTTACCAGTATGTATGCATTTATTTATTGCATCTGTAACAGTTTGAATTATTATTATGTTTAATTGACACATAATAATTGTACATATTTATGGGGTAGAGAATATTTCTTTTTTTTTAGTGGTTATGAATATTCATGAGGTACAAAGCTGATTGTTACCCCTCATGCCCCAAATGTGAAGGCCAGATCTACACTGGCAGCATACCCATTACCACAAATTGCGATTGTACCCCGTGTCCCCTACTCAATTATCCCTAACACCCTCCCTCTCCTCTCCCCCTCCCCCTACTCCGCTTTGGATCCCTAGGTATGTTCTCTCCTTCTGCAAGTCCAAAGCACCACTGTGGTCTTTCTTTCCTTCCCTCTTTCTCTCTTAGCTCCCACATATGAGTGAGCACATGTGGTATTTATCCCTCTGTGCTTTGCTTATTTTACTCAACATAAGTTTCTCCAGGCTCACCCATGTTGTTGCAAATGATGTATATAATGTGGAAGGATCAAATCAGAGTAATTAGCAAATCCATCAACCTAAACAATAATCATTTCTTTGTGTTGGGAGCATTCCAAATCTTCTCTTCTAGCTATTTGAGAATATACAAATTGTTAACTAAAGTCACCTACACTAGAACTCGTTCTTCCTATCTAGCTGTACTTTTGTATCCATTAACCAGCCTTTCTCTATCTGTCCTCCTCCCTTCCTGTTCCCACCTCTAATAACCACTATGGGCTCTTATCCCCATTTTACAAGTGAGGAAAGTGAGATTCAGAAAGGTTACATGATTTGTTAATAATTGGCAGGGCACAACCCCAAGGGATTTGGCTTTATAGCCCATGAGCCTAAATGCTTTGCTATAGTGGCCAATTGCTAAATGTCTAATAAACGGTCCTTCCCTCTCAGCAAACAAGCTAAAATGTCTATACATTTGCCTGATGATTTTACATACGAGATGGCATGCTTGTAAGGTCAGGGGCCAGGTCAGACTTATCCCAGCTCTTTGTCCAGCTCTGACCAGAGATGAGGTTCTTATATCAATTTATACTTGTTGCACAATGGGCAAAAATTAAGATTTATACATTCTCCATATTTCACCACAACCTGTCAGCCTCTCTTTCTGAGAACTCACCTTTCCATCTCTCTGAGTTGTATTTATCTAAATGCCTTTTCCTCAGTCACCAAGCCATTAGCTGTCACTATTTTACCTGACACTAGATTTTGCAAGACATTAGAGGGCCCCGTGGGGTCTCCAGGGTTGTTTGCCTCTGAAGCTATTTTTAACCTCCCCTCCCCGTCCTGTGATATCTTGGATAGTATTATGGGACATGGAGGCACTAAGCTGCTTAGCCACTTCCTAATACCACATCCTGGAAAGACCTCTGTTATAACATGAAAATTAGTTGAAATTGAGGCTCAGAAACCAAATGATGCAAATTCCCCCAGAGAGGCCCTTTAATCTGGATTTGAGGATGAAAAATGTGTCCTGGTTGAGAAGACAGCAAAGGAAGGTGCTAGATCCATACAGCTCATGGCAACAGGGAAACTCTCCCCTATTTAGGGATGCTCGAGTGACTTTGAGGACTATGTTCCAAAAACATAGCGTGAGATGTGTTGTCCAAATGCAAGAAATAACAGCAGTTATCTGTGAGAGGTGGCATTGTAAGCAACTTTTATTTTCTTTATTTTCTAAATTTTCTATAATGAATTTGTTATTTATAATTTTTACAAGAAACTCTAATTAGAAAAATATGAGGGCACTTCCAATAGCTTGTTGAAAAATATAATTAAAAGATAATACAAATCTTTTAATGGACTTTTTGAAGTACCCTTGTTTGTCATTTTAAGAAGTCATACACTTCTGGTCTTTAAATAACTTGTGATAGGAGATCTTTGACATATTCCAAATTATAGAACCACATGAAAGTGCTATAATAATAAGTTAGGACTTGATGTAGCCAAGCCAGACTCTTGTTTTCTTTTTCTCTTCCCAAACTTCCTCCAATGCCAGCTTCTCCATCTCAGTAAATAGCTGGTCCATCTAATTGCTCAGGTCAAATTCCTCTGAATCATCCTTGATTTCTGCTGTCATTGTTTACATCCAGCAATTCATAAGCAAATGCTGAAAACTATCCAGATGACTTCTTCCTATCACCACTCCATTGGTCTAAGCCAGAAACATTTCTTGCCTAGAATATGGCAACAGCCTTCTAATTGGTAATCTTGCCCCTCCTCCAATGTATTCTTCACATGGAAGGAAGAGAGATCCTTTAAAAATGTTAAGTCCAAGCATTTCCCTTCTCTGTCAGATCTTTTCAAGGCTTCTGATCTCATGCAAAATAAAATTTACACATTAAGTATTCTTCAAAAACATGACTTTTTACAAATGGCTGCAATGGTGAAATTATGTGAAGTACCATAATCTATTTCATTATTTACCAACTGTTGGACTCTTCCCTCCCATGTATTAATAATGTGGCATGATGTACATAACATTGGACCTTTTCTACATCCCAGATGATTTGTCTGAAATGGATTCTTAGAGGTAGAATTAACTTTATTGGGGAAGGAGAGAAGTTGAATCATGTTGCTGGTTTAATTTCTTGAAAGTTTGTTGCAGTTCAAATTTCCACCAAATATGTCTGAGAGTATTTGTAAAACTGTACGCTCAACAGCAGTAAATTGTACAAATTTGTCCTGTATTAATATCTAAGTTTTAAAAACCACAGTTATTTTGTAACAAGTGGCTCACATACCTTGCTTTCAAACCCTTCTTGGTGATTT
The DNA here is from genome assembly GCF_000696425.1 of Galeopterus variegatus. Classification (NCBI taxonomy): domain Eukaryota; kingdom Metazoa; phylum Chordata; class Mammalia; order Dermoptera; family Cynocephalidae; genus Galeopterus; species Galeopterus variegatus. The sequence continues at coordinate 448,017 of NW_007726734.1, forward strand.
GTGGATTGTCAGTTGGTGTGCTCTGCCCGTATTTCTTCATGAGTATAAGTTTATTTCTTGACTGTCCTTGTCACTGAATCTCCACATTTTTGGTGCTCCATGCAAACACATATTTGCAGAAGGAGTGGCTGGTGGGAGGCAGCACAGGGTTTTATTTTGGTATGCAGTGTCTGGAATCAGAGTGCCAGCCTCTGTCCATAGCTCTACTGCATACTAGCTGTGCAAACTTGGACAGAGAAGGCACTATCTGAAGTTCTGTTTCCACATCAGTAAAATGGGCTAGGGACAGCACCTACCTATCTCCTAGGGCCAGAGTTGGGAAACTGTTTCTGTAAAGGACCAGAGATAATATATATTTTTGCTCTATGGGCCATACAGTCACTGTTCCAACTACACAACTCGTCATTGTGGTGCAAAAGCAGCCACAGACAACACATGAAGGGGCATAGCTGTGTTCCTGTAAACCTTACACTGAAATGTGAATTTCATACAATATTCTTCTTCTGACTTTTTCAACTACTTAATAGTGTAAAAGCCATCCTGAACTCACAGGTGGGATTTGGCCCCAAGCTCCAGTTTACTGACCCATCTGCTAGGGTCTTGGGGCAGATTGATTGAGAAGATATTTGTAAGTAACCCAACCATTACTTGGCACTGGCCAAGTGCTTAGCATATGTCATTACTATTCTTGTTATGCCAACACAACTCTGTAATATATTATCAGAGTTGTCATTTATAAAATGAGGAGTGATTCTCACCTTACATATTTGCTGGAGCTGGTTTGAGTAATCTAATTTATGTGGACATCCTCGGTACATTGCAGGCATTTAATGGTTTTGTTTCTCTTGTCCTGTGTAAATGTGGATAACATGTCTCATGTCTCATTCTTTGCTGATCCCATCTGCATTCTGTGCTCCAATTGCACTGAAACCTTTTAGTTCTCTGAACACACCATGCCCTCTTTCACCTTTAACTTCTCATTACATTCTATATCTTAATTCTTTAAACATGGCTCAACCTATTTCCTCTCAATACTGAAGCAATGATTAATACTAACAGAGCCCTAAGTCCTCAGATGTCTTTACACATCCATCATTGTTTTATCCAATCCAGAGTTTCTTTCTCTTTAATGATTTCCCCCATAGAATCGCATCCATGTTTTCTAAACATGCCCTTGAATGATTCTGAAAACCCTACCCCCAAACAAAACACTGTTAACACCATAGCAAGTTGTGGGCTTCTTTGGAATTCAAATACCCAGTCCCATGATACTTGGCCTATAAAAGGAAAGTGGAAGGATATTGTTTATTTTTTAATTAAAGCTGTAATGACTACAGCTGTTGACAGATTTAATCTTCTCCATGGAGAGGAGATAGATCTGCAAACCTTTCTGGGTGGGTGCCCTGCTGCGTCCAGTAGTGTCAGACACAGATTGCTGCCCCCAACCTGGAGCCCTCAGCCAGAGATCTTTCTTGGAGATCAACAGAGTGTGATGGAAAAATTGAGAGTTTTGGAGAAAAGGCTGACCGAAGTGTGCAATTGGCCTTACCACTTATTAGCTGTGTAATCTCAAGTGAGCACCTTACCATTTTTTAGCCTCTATTTCTTTATCTGCAAAATGGTGATAAACATGCCTACTATACCAGAATGTGGTGGAGAAGAATGAAACTACCATTAATGTGTCTGAAAAATGGTAGGTAGTCAAACCGGACAGCTACTAACCAGTACTGTTCCAGCCAAAGCTGGCTTGGAATTGGACATGGGAGTGGGTTGCCCTACTATATGCAGTAACATGCGGACAGGGAGACGACTGTCATGAAGGAGAAGTGTTTATACTCACAGATCCTTAGAAACAGGAAGCATGGCACACCACGCAGAGCCACGTGGGGAGTCACCAGAGTTGTCCAGAAGGTAGAGGGAGAGAGGAAAACGTGGTGAGAGCCTTTACTGTGGATTTTCTGGGAAGGAATGGGTGAGGCAAGGTAGGCAGGTGAGGAGGGTAGGCAGGCTAAGCAGGTTGGGATTGGCTAATTTGAATAAATTCAGCAGGCTCTGGGGCATAAAGGTTGCAGCTAGTTGCCTGGTACCTGGCTCTGGGATGATTAGGGTGGGGAAATAGCGACTTTGATACTAGGCCACTCTGCTCCTGGCTTGGCTTGCCAAAATTCATTACTGGGCACAGGTCCAGCCGCCTGCCCCCTTGCAGAAGCAAACCACTCAAAAGTCAAATGTTGATGAAAATGGAAGTCAGCTTTTATTCAGGAATACCTGTGACCTGAGGAGAGATGGGTCAGCCTCTCATCTCCCGTAAACCTGAAGGAGAGTGGCCAGACTAAAGCCATTTCAAAGACTCAGATTTCTTGAGGGATTTTTAAAGAGGAGATTGAGGGAATGGAACATAGGAATGAAAAGCAGAGGGAGGGGGATGTGAGCCTTGGGGGCTCCGTGCAAGGAGCCAGGTGCAAGGTCTCGCCAAGGTGCAAGGGAGGAGATTGAGGGAATGGAACATAGGAATGAAAAGCAGAGGGAGGGGGATGTGAGCCTTGGAGGCTCCGTGCAAGGAGCCAGGTGCAAGGTCTCGCCAAGGTGCAAGGTCTCGCCAAGACTCCGTCTAGTTTCTGTTCCCATCCTTGCTTTTGTCTCAGGGCCCTGCTGGAGAGGTGGAATCAACATAGCTTTATTCATGTCTTCTTTGGTTTTCCAGGGTCTGGATAGTACATGCAAGTCTGCAGCTCCAGGGTAGCTGGAAAATAATTATTATTTGTGTAAATAATGTGATTTTGCCCCATAACCAAGGTTCAAAATATCAAATGGCTGTGGGAAAAGAGGGAACTCAGAGAAATGCATGCCAAGAGAAAAACTGTCCTTTTAAAATCTTTTTGAAACAATGTGGCTTTAGGTTCCAACATGGCTTCAGTCCTGCTCACTCTAACAGCTTGGCATGTGAGAGCTCTGTAAAGGAGGTAGTTGGGGCATATGGGCTTGGGATTCGTTGGTTTGCCTATGAAAGGTGCATTCTAGTTCCAGTGTAAGTTGTTTGTTACCTCTAGGAATTAGCTAACTCTGGGAGGGGCAGTGTCTTCCAGTGCCAGCAAGGCCCAAAGTAGTGAAAGCTTCAAATCAAAAAGCCATGTTTAATACACCTATCCATATTTCATGGGCCGGCCTGGTGGCACACTGCTACAGTGTGCCGCTTGGGAGCGAGGCGGCGCTCCTGCCGAGGGTTCGGATCCCACGTACAGACTGGTTCCCGCTCACTGGCTGAGCGAGGTGCGGGCGCGACACCGAGGGTTGCGATCCCATTGCCGGTCCCGGTCCGGTACGGGCGCGACACTGAGGGTTGCGATCCATTGCCGGACACGAAAAAGGACAAAAAGGAAAATAAATAAATAAATATTTCACCCCTAAGCTTGGATCTCTTCCTCAGGCTAGATTATTAGGCACACATAGCACGCTATACCTTTACATTATGCAACTATGGAGTTATTAAAATAAATGTTTGAATCATTCAAACCTATGGACTAAATGTCCAAGTGGACAGGGACACAAGAGGTATTTCTCTCCATTGTGTCCCAGCCTAGCACACAGTAGGCGCTCAATAAAGTCTTGGTAAATGAACTGCCCGATCTTGGAGGCTAATCCCTTATTGACAAAATGGGGATCACAATAATACCTATCTTATTTATTTTCATTTATTTTTTATTTATTAAGAATATTCATGACATACAAAGCTAATTGTCAACCCTCATGCCCATGAAGTGAGGGCCAGATTCATACTGGGGGCATACTCATTACCAGAAATTACTTTTGTACCCTGTGTCCCCACCCAATTATCCCCCAACCTCCTTCCCCCTCCCCCCCTCCTATTTGTAACCCTAGGAGTGTTCCCTCCCTCTGTGAGACCAATGCACTACTGTGGTCTTTCTTTCCTTCCTTCTTTCTCTCTTAGCTCCCACATAGGAGTGAGCACATGTGGTATTTATCTTTCTGTGCTTTGCTTATTTCACTCAATGTAAGTTTCTCCAGGTTCATCCATGTCCTTGCAAATGAGAGAATTTCATTCTTTTTATGGTAGAGTGGTATTCCATAGTGTATATATATCCCACAGCTTCCTTATCCAATCATCTATTGATGGACATTTAGGTTGGTTCCATATCTTGGCTATTGTAAACAGAGCTGCAATGAACATGGGAGTGCAGAATAATACATATCTTATAGGTCATAAGTGGAACATGCTTGGCACGGCTGTGGCACGTAGCTGGTGCTCAATGAATGGCCCCAGGTATCAGGAAACCTCATTCACAGCTGTAGTCACATTCCATGTGGAATTTAGGAAATTGTGCATGAGTGTGCACAGGCATGTATGTGTATATTCACATATGCACACACGTGTACACATGTATGGGGTTTCTGTGTCCCCAAAGGCCCTCGTTTGAGCCTATACATCCCACCTTTGGGAAAGCTTCTGCAGAAGAATAAAGAGCATGCGGCTCGGCCTGGGATACAGCTGAGGCTGCTGGAGGATGTTGGGGGAGGTGAGCTGATGATTCCATCTTCAGTGTACCCCGTGCTTCTCTCACTCGCCAGGCTGGGTTCTGAATTTCTTGATGTTACTCTTTGACAAATAGCCATCCCTGTGTCTTCCAAAAGCCCCAGGAAGGAAGTCGGACCATGTTTGTTAAAAGGCCTTCAGCTGGAGCACCACCTGGCAACCTGAGCAGGGTCATCCTAACTCTGTCACCTCGGTCCCTCTTCCCTTGTCACCAGCAGGTGCCTGGTTTTACTTTTTGGAGCCAAATGCTTCCCTTCCTGAGGCCATAGCTCTCTTAGTAGAACAAAACTAATCATGTCATTTTCCTGCTCCAACCTTCAACCACCATTTAAAAACCTGTGTCTACAGGCTAGTCTTCATCCTTAGTCTCAAACAGCCTTTTATTTATTCAGCAAACATTTATTGAGCGCCAGCTGGGTGGCAGTTACTGTGCTGGGCACTAAGGATACAAGAGTGAAGAAAACATGTAAAAACCTACCCAGGGGGATCTTACATTCCAGGGGAGTGATGTCACATAAATAATTAAAAATATGTATATTTACTTACTGTGTTGCTACAAGAAAAATGGTGGAGTGGAGGGAGAGTGGTAGGGTAGAGAGGAGGTGTCTGCGCAAGTTCCTATACCATCGGATCCCCACCTCCTTCTTCAGGCTCACTTTCCACCACTTTCTCCCCTGACCCTCATATGCTCCCACCTTACCAGCTGTCCCACCCCTCCCTGAGAGTGTCCAGGTTTCGGAGTGAGGTGGAACTGCTCTCCTTGCTGGATATGACCTCAGGCTTAAGCTCAGCTATGAAATGAGGATTCTAACACCTGCATCCCAGGATTTTTGTGGATGACACATGGGTGAAGCATGTACAACCCTTAGGGCAAGGCTGGTGGTTTGCGCACAGTATGCATGCTCTCATAGTGTGCATTGTGCCTGGAATCCTCTTCTCTGCTTTTCTGCCTCCTTCAGCAGCACTCCTATCTGCCTCAGGTAGTCATTCCCTCCTATGAACCCTCTATGAATCCTTTCACTATTTTCCTGGCTACAAGCAACCTCTGTGTGTTGTCATCCGTGATAGATGCCTGAGTCCCTGGAGGCCAGAAGCTCTGTCTTACTCAGCTGTGAGTCCCCAGCCCTTAACAGAGTCTAGCACACTCAGCCGGGGCTCTATCACAGCGTGTTGAATGAATGGGTGAGAGAGCGAGGTGCATGCTGCTTAACGCACATGATTCAGCAGCCTGTGAGTCAGGTTTTGAAAACCCAAAGGAATAGATGCACACAGATCATACATTCAGGGATGGAGGCTGTGGGTTGCATGGCTTCTTTTATCTGCAGCCCTGCAGTGACTCCGGATCTCAGGGAGACATAGCCAGTTCTTCAGAGAGAACTGAACAGTAGCTCAGCCTCCTTCCACGATAGCAAGGTGTACCAGGTGAGCTCTGCTGAATTAATTCCCAGCCTGGCCATTGGAGAGGGAAACTGAGTCCCAGGGTTGAGCTTAGTGTCATGTAGGCATATTACTGTGGAGGTAGAACATAGTGGTTAAGAGTGCTGGCTCTAAAACTGGGCTACTAGGGTTACATTCCCGATCAACCAGTTACTAGTTCTACAGCATTGGGCAAGTTACTTGAACGTCCTCTGCTTTAGTTTCATTGTTTATAAAATGGGTATTTCTTGCTTATCTCACAGGTTGCTGTGGTAACTGTATGAAACCAGACTATGAAAACACCTAGTTAAGTGCCTGGCATTTAAGACTTGTTCAATACAGGTGAATTGAGACAGAGGAAGGGTTCTGAAGCAGCTAGGAGACGGTCAATGACTTGGGAGGAAGATTGGGGTAATGGGAGTTGTACCAAGACTACTGGTTTGAGCGTTTAGATGGTCGCTTATAGTTCTATAGACAGTGATTTCAGTGAAATGGTGGGTATGAAGAATATTCCAAAGATGCGAAGTGCTTTATTTAAAACCAACTTGGTAATGACGGAGGATGGAGCTTGGGTTGGATGCAGGTCCTCTTCGTTTTCTCCCTTCCAAACTTTCATAACACAATTCTTGCCTTTTCCCTGCATACCTTGGGCTATTCTTTATGTCTTCTTATATTTTCCTTTCCTCTTAAAGCCTACATTTGCTAAGGCATAGTTCTATTTTCATTCTTTGCTTTCTTCTTCATAAATTCCACAGATCCTCTTGGTTTTATTCTTTGCTCTGACAGCCTGCCACAAATCTAGATTCTGACCCCTAACCTACTTACTGAAGCTCCAACTTGACTCACCCTCTGCTGAAAAGCTTCTCTTGGAGAGGTGAGGTGCTCTAGGGGTTAATCACACAGCCTGTCTGTAAATGTCCTCAAACTTCAGCATGCACCAAAGATCTCCTGAAGGGCTCTTTAAGACACAAATTGCTGGGTCCTCCCACAGATTTCTGATGTGGTAGGTTGGGTGTGGCTGAAGAATCTGCATTTCTAACAAGTTCTCAGGTAATGCAGATATTGCTAGTCTGGCATAACAGTAACATCACCAAGAAACAGGTAAGAAAAGAGAAACCTTTGTTTCTACTGCAGCATCTGGTGAGGGTTTCCTTGCTGTATTGTTACATGGCAGAAGGGCAAGAAGAGAGAGAAAGGTACCAAACTGGAAGCATTAATCCCCCCTGTGAGGGCAGAGCCCTCACGACCTGACCACCTCTTAAAGGTCCCACCTCTTAATACTGTTAAAATGGCAAATTACATTTCAACATGAGTTTTGGAGGAGACACACGTTCAAACCATAGCACTTTGTCAGTTTTGGAAAAGATGATCTGAAGTCCACAGAAGTACATTCAAGAGGTCAGTTAACCATTCATAGTTCACATAAAAGAGGACTCTAGGCTCAAAGCAAATACATTTTTACATTCTGTGGTTTTTGGCTTTTCAAGAAACAGGAGGTTAAGGCAAATCCAGGAAAGGTGCTTTCTGTGGTCTTGGGCTTATCAAGAAAAGGGACAGTTTAGGTCTGAGGCATGTGATACTTTTTTTTTTTTCTTTTTTTCTGTGCAAAGGTTGTGTAAAAATCTTAACCCTTTACAGTACCTGAGTCCAAATCCTGGCTTTGCCATTTACCAGCTGTGTGACCTGGGATAAGTTACTTAACTTCTCTGAGCTTCCTCATTTAAAAAATATGGCTACTAAACTTTGCCTCATTCATTGAGCACACGTTGACTGCTACTTTGTGCAGGCATATCACTGGGAAGCTGGAGAAAAAATGTCACACCAAACAAGGCATTTCAAATGTTCAACACAAGAAGACGTTACCTCCATAGTTTTTATCCTCATGGAGACCAAGGTACAACTGGGGAGGTAGAATTTAATGAAATAATCAACAAATTAAGAAAATTGGGCCTGTGAAAGACATCTGTATATGGCTTCTGAGAGTATGTAACAGGTCATTTACCCTGGAAAGGGGGATGGTCAGCTAAAGACATGTACAACTGAGAGCTCGAGCTTAGAGTTCAGGAAAAGAACTCACCAGACAAAAGGTCTGGGGAGGGAGAGGGTGTTGCCCGTAAGGAGGAGCAGATGCAGGGGTCTTGAGGCAGGAGTAAGGAAGCAAGAGGCTTTTGGGGAAAACCTAAATAAGACCAAAGTGGCTGATACAGAGAGCTTGGAAGAGAGCCTAGACCAAGTCAGGGATTTTGATCTACATCGTGAGAGAACTAGGAAACCAATAAAATGTTTAGCCAAGGATAAGGGAATAGGGGTGAGGGGCTCAGATTTGCATCTAGGAAAGATGAGTTATGAGGTTTAGAGATAATAATGTGGGTAAAGGGCTTGTTACCGTTAGTGCACAGAAGTTACTTCACAGTGGTAACTATTAATTAATAATTCTAATGATGGTGATGGTAATGGTAGTATCCAATATTTGTTGAGCACTTAATCTGCATCAGGCATTGTAGCATAAGTGAAAATAGTGGGAGTAAAACTAGTAGACGTAGAACTAGTAATAGCACTAGCTGTAATACTGTTAGCCTAGCCACATCACTGAAGATTATGGGAAGGCAGCTGTATCTCTTGCTGTGAATAAATTACACTGACTTAGTCACTTGAGGTAACATGCATGACTTCTCTCACAGATTCCTGGGTCAGGAATCCAGGTAGGACATATCTGCGTGCTCTGTCTCAGGGTACCTCACAGGCTGTGGTCAATGTGTTGCTGGGGCTGGGGTTGGTTGTCCTGGATGGGACAGTGGGGAGGAGCCCACTGCCAGGCTCACTCACCTGGTCATTGGTGGGATCCAGTTCCTTGAGGGCTGTGGGACCGAGGGCCTCAGTTCTTCACGGGTTGTTGGCCAAGGCTGGCCTCATGGATATCTATGCACAGCCGCTCACAACTTGGCTTTCCTCGGAGCAAGTGAGTTCCAGAGAGTGTGAGCAGGCAGAGTGAGAGTCCTACATCCCAGTCACAGAAGTGACATCTCCTTCTGCCCTGGTCTTGTCTAGAAGTGAGTCAATGAGTCAGTGAGTGGAGTCCACACTTACGGAGGAGCAGCACAAGGGAGTGACCACCAGGAGGCAGGATCAATGGGGCCTGTCACAGCAATGACACTTATTCCAGAGACTCCCAATTGGCAGAAACGAGACTGGTCAGAAATGATTCAGAGATCAGGTGGGGCTGGGGTTGTAGAGAGAGGACAGGGCAGTGACAAGCCCTGGGAGAGCTTGGGATGATGCCGGGGATGTTCTTGCCCTCTTTCTTTCTAAACCGGTTCTCTTCCCTCCTTTGAGTCATTTCCTCAGAGCAATGAGAACTGGTGATAAGTATCTGCCTCCATGTCCACCACTAGCCATCTGCTTGATGATCTGTGTCACTTTGCTGAGTCAATATTTATTGCATGGCATGGCTCAGCACTCGGCACTCAATGGTCCTTCAATACATATTGATGAAGATGAGCGAGGCTCATTATTCACTGCTAGGACCATTATTAGTACCACCTAGTGCTTCCTCTGTGGGAGAGAAACAAGTAGTGTTTGCCAGCAGTGGAGTCAATGATGGAGAAACCTGGGAAAGATCCTCCCACCTGGAGCTGCCCTCATGGTTTACTGCGTGTGCACGAGTTTACAAAAACTGTTTGTGAACCCCCAATGTCTAACTGGGAGGATGTGGGGGAAGCAGCTGTATGACCTTGAGCCTCAGTTCTCTCATCTATAGTTTGGCTTAGTTTGGGTTGTCCTACGAGCCGACCCTGAGGTGAGGACCCAAGTGCAAATAGTATGTAAGGAAGTGATTCCAGGGGACATTGGCAGGGTAGGAGGGGAGGGAGAGAAGAAAGGGAGAGCATCCAGTAATGGGTGAGTTGTTACCACTGTGGGTTCTTAATCCCACTGGGCAACTCTGGGAGTCAGTGTAGAACTTAATTCTCAAGATGATCCCACCCTAAGGGGGAGGGAGCTGGGGCAGCTATACACCAACTCTCACCAGTCACTGGTTCTGGTTGGTGTGTCCCAGTCCCAGAGACAGGGGCACATACTGACAGCATCTGCTACCTGGGGGCGTCATTCAGTACCTTGAATAGGTCTCAATTTGTGCCTTTGTTTACGCATCCTTCTCCTTCTCTCCTTCACCAGTCTGAGTTTCTTGAGGCCATTTATTTAACCTTGTTCTCCCCAGTAAGGAGTATATAGCTAGTATTTTTTTTTTTTTTTGCATTTTACTGCATTTCTCTGGGCAGTAAAGGAAAACATGTACTCAAGGAATTGTATTAATTTGAGAAGGGTTCATAGCACCTTGTTAACCTACAGGAAGCTTATACCCCTTAGTTACCTGATTCTCCTGATGCATATCCATATAGTGATTTGCAGTTTGCAAATGACTTTCGCAAGCATCGTCTCATTTAATTCTCACAAGAGCCCTTTGGGATAGGTGATGCTGGTGTTTTCCCTGTTGCACAGAACAAACCAGTCCTACAGGCTTCCATGTGTTTCCAAGCAGAATTGACATGTGTGTCTGGGTAAATTAATTTCTGCTTGTTCACTTGCCTGGAACAGTAGCACATTTGCCAGCATGGATAGAGACAGAGTTAGGGTCCAAGGGAAAGGGAAGGGAGTGGAAGAAACTGCTTATCTTTCTCAATAAATGAGTCCTATTGCTTTACTTTTACACCCAAACTCCTGGATATTATGATTTTCTCCAGTTTATGCAAGGACTCTGAGACTTACACAGGTGAAAGGACCTTGCCAAGGTCACCCAATTAGTAAACTACCGAACCAGTACTAAAACCTGAGTGTATATTCCCATCTGTGTCTATAATACTTGGACCATAGCTGTTTCAAGCGTGAAGACCCAAGGCTGCTCAACAGGTTATTCTAATTAGGTTGATCAGGCACCAAGTACCTTAACTCTCTCATAAGTTCCCAGTGCCTTGGGAGAGGAATCTGCTGCTGTCCTTAAGGAATCTATAAGATCTCTGGAGTAACAGACTACATTCTTCATAATAATAATAAAAAAAATCACAAAAGGGTTAGGTGGAGGGGCTAAAATGGTAAAGAATGTGTATGAATTAAGAGTCTTTTAATTGCAAGTGACAGAAACCCAATTTAAAATGACTCTGGAAAAAAGTATATTTATTGGATCATTTGACTGATTCAGGTATGGCTGGATCAAGGAGTTCAAATAATGCCATTGGGTATCTGTCTCCTGTTTTACTCTTGTTCTCATCTGTGCCATCCTCAGTAAGGGAAAAGATGAGCATAGGCATCTCTGGGGTTTACAGCCTACTAGTTTGGTTGCCCCAGCAGAAAAGTATCTGTTTCTCAGTATAACAAATGTAGCAAAAAACAGTTGTCTCTGTTTCCTGATATAGCAATGTAGCAAATAGCAGATAGCCATGTAGCAAATGTCCTGAGGTATACTGGTTGAACCAGGTTAGGTGGCATCTAATTTCTGGAGCCCTGGGTTGGAGTTTAACTTCAGATAAACCACAAGGACTGATAATTTGGTTGTGATGTTTCCCTCAAAAGAAAATTGGGATTACTTCCAGCAGAAGAAGTAAAAGACAATGGAAGGCAATAAAACAGCAAACAAGGAAACAAAAACCAAATTTTCACTACAGGTAGAATATTGGGAGTTTAAGGTCAACCCAGTTGTCTCATTACAATCTTGGTTGGCTTCATGGAGGAAGTAGATCTTCCTTTAACCTCAGTAAACACAGAGCATATTTTGCTGAAGAGAGAAACAGAAAAGGCACATCAGGCAGGGATCCCACCTAAGTAAAGGCCTAGAAATGGGAAGAGGAACCATGTGTATAAGCAGTAAGGAAAGATTGGAGCTACGTTCTCTTGATTAAGCACCTACTGTGTGCCCCAAAGTGATCTAGCTCAAGTGGTATGTTTCATAGAGGTTCACAGCAAAAGCTCTGGTATCACATGTGTCATGTTTAATCATAATTTTCTAGCTGTGTGACATTGGGCAAGAAAACTTAAACTTTCCAGGGCTCAGTCTCCTCTTCTGCAAAATGGGGACAATACTACTACCATTCTGTGAGAATTAAAGCCAGGAATGCCCAGGAAGTGCTTAGTATTCTGCCTGGATCTTGTTCATTCTCAACAAATGTTAGTTATTATTTTTAAACCCCTAAATGACATGAGATCTGCTTGATTCTTCTTTTTACAGATGAGTATACACAACTTATGTATTATTACTCTCTCTGAATGCGGAGTCTATGACCTTCTTGTTATCAGCTAGCTTCTTTGTGGGGGAAATAGATTGCTAGGGAAGAGTCAAATCATGTGAATTCTTACATTTTCTCATTCATATTCATGCTTTTAATATAGCTGCACTTTTTCCATCCCAAATCCATGTGAGTGTGGGATTTGGAGTCAAAAAGACCTGAAGGTAGGTCCAATTTCTACCTTGTGCGGGTTTTGTGACTCATGTGCTACTCTTAAAATCCACATTTTAAGGTAAGTGACATTTTCCAGGATCGCAGTTAGGAAGTGTCAAGGCTCAGATTTGAACTCTGGTCTTCTGATTCCAGAAAGGGGAAATCACAGTCTAGAATGCTTAACTCTTTAGAAATCTCTAGACATCCAAGGGCTCAGATGACAAGGGCGCATACTCCCCTATCCCTGAATACCTTCAAGAATTCAGGTAACCGTTGGAAAACCAAGCTTCTCCTTGTCTCCCCACATCCTTTGGTCTCTTTTTATCATTGGACAGATATCTAAGTCCCTGTCATGTACTGGGCAATCAGGAGGTCACCCAGAGGGGACCCACTGTTATACAAATGAGTCAGGACTCTTTGGCCTTCATGGGATCAAGTGCAGATTTTCCCATCCTCTGCACCTGTCGTAGGTCACTCTTTTCTGCAGGATAGGATGTCAAAGCTTTCTCGGACATTTACACACCCTAACCCATTAACTTAGGTTGCATGGCTCTTTGCAGGATCAAAAACTCTCTTGCATGCCTGTTCTCACATCATTCTCCCAATAACAAGGGCGACAACTTGATAACAGCACAAGTACCATTTACTGGGAGTTCACTGTGTGAGTCTGGCTCTATGCTCAAGTCCTGATCTATATAGTCTCAGGTCTTCCAGGATTATTTAAGGGTCACCTTCTCAGTATGGCTTTCCCTGACCACCCTATTTAAAATTGCCTGCATCCTCAACCCCTACCCCCAATCTACTTCTGGTTTATTTTTCTTAATAACAGTGATCTCTAACATAGTATTATATAGTATACCTAGTCATTTCCCACTGTCTGTCTTCTCCCACTAGAATGTAAGTTCCCCGAGAGCAGGTTGTTTCTGTCTTGATTACAGAACCAAGTATGGAGGAACGAATAAACGAGCTTAGTATCTGCAACATCTGTATGAGGTTGATTTTATTGTTATCCCCACTGTACAGGTGTTGAGACTGGAAGTCAGGGGTCAGGGAGGTTTTTTTTTGTTGTTGTTTAAGTAATAGACTTTATTTTTATAGCAGCTTTAGGTTTACAGAAAAATTGAGTCAAGCAAAAAAGTACAGAGAGTTCACATACCCTCCCCCCCTCACCCCCACACTTTCTCCTACTAATATCTTACGTTAGTGTGGTCCAGTTGTTGCAATTATGAACCAATATCAGTAATTATTATGAACTAAAGTTTACGTTAGGGTTCACTCTTTGTGTTGTACAGTTCTATGGGTTTTGCAAAATGCACAATGTCATGTATTCACCATTTGTTTTCATTTTTTGTTTTTAGTTAATTTGATCCCAATGTCACAAAACAGGAGAGGCCAGAGGCATGACCTGGCCCTCTTGTCTGCAGCCCCCTGCTGTCTACGCAGCCACATTGAGGGGAACAAGTCAATTCAGTGGCAACTACAGTCCATGAAAATGTTATTTTAGTCTCGACACTGATGCTGATGAATAAAATTTAGTCCTCATTCAAAAGCACATTAGCTGAGGCCATTTGGTGTCCTGTTACGGTGTTAATTTTTATGGAGAAAAATACCCTGGCAATGAGCACCTTTTGCACCTTCAAATGGAACAAGTGTCTTGAAGGCCAGGGCTGGTGGCGTTTGACTCTGATTATGAGATATTCCAGCGTGTTGCTGCAGCTTTACTTAGGGGACGCAGGATGTAATTTGCAGATGGAAGTTTGTTTTGTCACTGCTGTACATCTCAGACTTGCGATTACATTTCATTAACAGGGAAACATAAGCCATAAATTATTGATCAGAAACAGGTTGTTAATTGGTCTGGTTAAAGCGTCTGCTGGCTGGCAGGACATGGACCACAAACTGATGGGATGCCTGGGCTCACACTTGCCCAGGGAGCCCATGAAAGCAACACTGCTAATAATTTTCACTAATAACTACTGCACCTGTAAGTACTTTATCCTCACCACAACCCTAAAAGAGGACTATTCCCATATTACGGATGAAGAAATTATATTCACAAATGGTTAAATGGCTGGCTGTAGCTCACCCAGGTGGCAGAGGTGGGATCCCCACCCACGGGTTTGGACTCTGAAGCTTGTGCTCTTAAGGGTCACATGCACGCTTCCTTCCTGAACTTCACCACGGAGGGTAAAAGAGGACATCGGCTGGAGCTGCCGGCTGAATGTCTGACTTGGCAATTGCTCCCCTTGGCAGTGCTACTCTGTGGAGTCTTATGGGAACCTTGAGAGGTTGTGGAAGAAACTTAGAATCTGTGAGATTGAATTTTAACCTATGCCTCCAAACAGCTGAAGTTGACCAGCATGACCAGGCTGTTGGCTAATTCATCTGACTTCGCCTGCACGCCTGTCGTCAGCAGAGTGGTGGCAGCTGGGCCCGCTCACATCCTATTAACCTTGTCTGTTGGAATGACACCTGGCTGTGCTGAAGCCTTGGTTCCTGTAATTAGGAATGTAAACAACTCCGGCTCCCTCCCATCAGTGCTCGCTCTGTGCCTGCCTCCAGCTCCCCCTCCACCTGTCCTCCTAGGCTGTGCCTCCTGGAACAGACCACCCCCCAACTCGCAAGCTGAGACCAGGTGGGACTGTGGATGCCTTTTTCTCTGGGGTTGACAGTTACTTGTTGATCACCCACCCTAAGCCAAGGTTTATCTACTGCATGACCTCATTTAAATTCATGGTGACTTCACCTTGGTTGTTTATGCCCATTTTGTGGATAAGAATATGGGCCTCTGCAGAGATTGATTACATGATCTAAGGTGACACAGCTAGGTAATCTCTGGAACAGTTTTTTTTTGTTTGTTTCATTTGTATTGTTAAAACGTAAACTTGTTACCAAACCAAACTTGGGTCTGCTCACCCGAGTGTAGCTAAGCCAAGACACTGACACCAGGTTGCAGCAAAGGAAATTAAACGTTTAATTACAAGGCCATGTAACTGGAGCAGGGGCAGCTAATGCTGAAAAACCTGAGCTCCTCGAAAGTTTACAAGCAAGGATTTTTAAAGGAAAAACTTGTGGGTTGGGGCTGGGCGAGTAGCCTGTGGATGTTTCCCTTTGCTTGAATCTCAGAAGACAAAGGAAAAGCTTTGGGACCCTGCCCATCAATCTCTGGCTCCAGTCAGTCTGATGTCCTTGTGGTCCAATTTGGTCAGCATTTTCACCTGGTGTGAAAACTTGGGTCTCATGCCCTGTGAAAAAATCTCAAGGACACACTTCAAAGCAGTGTCTTTGACCTTGGAGTCTAGTGGCTCCCTCCTTAAAGCTTGGGTTACATCCTGTATGCTCAGCTGTTTCTTGTACTCCCTTCCTTGATAACGACTTGTAAAACTCAGCTCCCCAATTGTTAGTTGGAGAGCCCAGTTCCCAGACTTTAAATTACTTCACATCGGGGGCCATGGCTCACTTGCATCTAAAATTTTGAGGGGCTTTATTGAGGAGGGGGTACATGCTCGGTTTCAAACTGAGGCACAATGCAATTGTAAAGGGTTTATTTGAACAAGTGGCAATTCATGAAGTGAATCTAGAAGTGTTTGGGGGCTTCACTGAGGGAAAACAAAGGGAAGACTTTTGTAGGACAACCATGAAAGGAAAGGAAAGAAGATATTTGATTGGTTACAGTTATACAGTTGCCTTGTTTGATCTATCCTACTGAAACGTCCTTAGTTACATAATTATACGTTAGCGGCCTCTGATTGGTTAGCCTTAAGTTTTATTTTTCTTTAATATAGGCATGCACAAGAAATATCTCAAGTTTCATATACATTTGCAAATCAAGCTAAGTTCAAGTCACTTGTGAGGCCTAACTGGCTTTGTCTGCTAAAGGATTCTTCAGGGTTGGTCTCCATTTTAATTCACTGTAACTGTTTTGATAAATATATATGACATGTACCCACCATTATTGCATCATGCCCTAAAAACCCTCTGTGCTCCAGGTATTTTATCCCTCTCTACCTCCTCACCCCTGGCAACCACTGATCCTTTTACTGTCTCTATTGTATTGCCTTTTCCAGGATGTCAGATAGTTGGAATCACACAGTATGCAGTATTTTTAGATTATGCAAGAGTAAGATTTCTTGCTCTTACTAATATGCATTTAAGGTTCCTCCATTGTGTTTCTATGGCTTGATAGCTCATTTCCTTTTAGTGTTGAATAATATTCCATTGTCTGGATGTACCACATTTTATTTATTCATTCACCTACTGAAGAACATCCTGGTTGCTTCTAGGTTTTGGCATTTATGAATAAAGCTGCTATCAACATCCATGTGTGGGATTTTGTGCAGGCATGTTTTCAACCTATTTGGTTAAATACCAAGGAGCATGATTGCTGGAGTGTATGGTAAGGGTATATTTAATTTTGTAAGGAACTGCCACACTGTCTTCTAAAGTGGCTGTATCATCTTGCATTCCCACCAGCAATGAATGCGAGTTCCTATTGCTCCACAGCCTCTCACCAGCATTTGGTGTTGTCAGTGTTCTGGATTTTGGCCATTCTAAGCAGCTTGTGAACCCAGATGTTTTGGCTCAGTGAGCCTTCTAGTAGGTTAACAATGCATATTCAAAGGGACCAGTGTGAGGATTAAATGACATCATGCACATGTTATGACAGTGATAATATCTAACATTTGGCAAGTGCCAGGCACTGTACTAAGTGACTTGGGTGTATTTAATCATCACAGTAACCCATGATTCAGGTGCTTTTATTATCTTCATTTTGCAGATAAAGAAAGAGGAGATCAGAGGGTTTCAGTGCTGTGCACAAGGATATGTAGAGAGTTACAGAGCTGGATTCAAACCCAAACCTGCCTGACTCTGGGGCTAGACCCTTCACCACTGTGCTGTGTACTACCTCATATATAGCAGATACTCAATAAGAAATGTTATTTTTCTGTCAGATTGGAAAAGGTGAAATTGATTTAGACCTTAGGGTGAGAAGTCAAGTAGGGCTTCCTGGAAGAAGTGATGTTTAAGCTGACACCTGAGTGATGGCCAGCAATTAGCCACACAGGGCCAGTTTCCATTCATTTCATCAAAGACATCCACTGTGATGCCAGTCTCTAAAAAGAGGCTTGACTCTTTATCTGTCACCATGGAGTGACAGATATACCCCTTGTAGCTTTTGTTACAAAACCCCACAGTTAGCTTAGTCCCACACCCCAGCAGAGCCCTGATCCCATGCTTGTTGGAGAACGTGGAGACCCAGAGCATCCCTGTCTCATTATGGCCTCAGCATGCTCTCTGCATCCTCATATCATCAATAACGTTGATAGCAACTAATTTAAACCCACTGAACCAGTGAACTCAAGCAGCAGATGTGTTTATGAGCAGGATCCTAAGTAGATATTTTAACTAAGTGGAACATTTCTTGCTTCAATTAATGCAAAAGGTAGCAACTCAAAGGAAATATTAGGGGCATTAAGTTTTATATTGGTGCCATTTATTATATATGATATTTAACACTTTTAATCACATTAGTTCCATGTTGACAGCTACAGAGAGAAAAAGAGCTTCCCGTGGTGATTGTGACCTAGGAATTACTGTCAAGATGAAACAGATTATCATTAACCCCTGAGTAGTCATGGTCTCCTGAGGAAACAGTGAGGATTTGATTAGCTTTCCTAATGGCAATCAGGGAGATCAAGTTAGTGATTAGCAAGAGTGACTTCATAAGAAGCAAATTTCCTGGAAGGGTGAATGAAGTAGAAGGGAATTAACGTCTGTGGAACTCCCGCTGGTGGCCAGACATGTGCTGGGCTATCTACATACTGAATTAAATCTCCAGGCAATCCCGTGAGGCTGGCTACAATTATTTCCTTTAAAGACAAGGAAATGGAAAGTCTTGTACCTATCACATGCACTGTGCTAAGTCCTGGGGATCTGATGGTGAGTGCTCCGGCACACTCTTTGTCCTCAAGGAGTTTCAGTTCTGGTAGGGGAGCTAGATATTTATGTTTATGTGTTGAATATTATGGTTATTATTATAACAGTGAAATAAGTGATGGAACAAGGGAGGAATGGATGTCATTTGGAAATTTGGAAATGGGGAAATTGATTTAGACCTTAGAGTGAGAAGTCAAGGAGGGCTTCCTGGAGAAAGTGATGTCTAAGCTGACACCTGGATGATGGTCAGCCATTAGCCAGGTAACTGGGGGAGGTGGAAGAGTATTCCAGGTAGAGGAAACTATAAATCAAGGCACAGAGGAAGAGGACAGCCACTAACTTCCCAAGAATTGTGCTTCTCAATATTTGAATCCAGGTTTATCTGACTCTTTCTATTGAAACCTGACACAAAAGGGAATCTGTGATCTTCTTAGGCACATAATCAAAATATTCAATCTTCAAAGGAAACATCCAAGTAGTTTGAGGTATGCTGGGAGCTCCCAGCAAGAGCCATTGTGGTCTGACCATGTCCCCCGTGGCCCCCATTTTGAAGGCCGCATCTTGGTGGGGCTTTGAGGCTAGAGGTGAAAAGCACTCTCAGCTTCCTTCATGGCTTCCCAAATAGTGATATAAGCTTCAAATTGTAAATTGAAGTGTGAGGAACAGAAACTCTTAAGCCACACAGGTCAAGCCATTGTGGGGTGCAGGGGTAACATGCAAGGATTTGGCTGGATTGAGTTTGGTAAAGCGATGCCACCAGGACACGGTTGTTCTCCACCTTCTGTGCAGCTCTGCCTTGCAGTCTATGTGGCCTGTTCTCAGGCAGGCAGTCCCCTTTACAGTAGGCAGAGGACTGCCACCAGTGTGGTACTACCTACTTTCAGTTTCGGTCCTGCCGGAGGGACATGGGACAAGGTGGGATGGAGGAGAGGGTCTAATTCTCTGTGAGCTCAGACCAGAGATCTGCGATCCAGATTTGCTGACTCTGATTGGCCCACTTGGGTCAATCACATTGGCTCACTCTGGAACCAATCATTGTTGTCATGGAATGCGATAGGCCAACTGGCTGAGTCCTGGGTACATGCTGTATGTACCCCAGAGCTGGGATGGGGCATCATTCAGGCTTCATGGGATGAGAATAGGCTCAGGGTAGATTCCCAAGGAGAAATGGGGCTATTACTAAATTAATGTGGAGTGGATCCTAGGCTCCCTCTGGCCCTTACCTTACACCCACAGATAATCAATCCCACCTTGAAATCCTGTTGATGCCCAGAAGAAGCATCAGCCTTGGGGAAGGGGGGAAAGCTGAGGGCAGCCCTGGCTGTTTTAGAGGCAATGTGGGGAAAGCTTTGGAAATCAAAAGACTGGAATTCTCATCTGAGCTCCACTTTTACCTACTGTGAAACCTGGGGCTTGGCATTTAACCACTCTGGGACTCAGCTTCCTTGTTGGTAAAATGGGAATGTTAAAACCCAGCTCACAATGTTATTGTTGGGATACAGTGAGACACTATATATAAAACACCTTGCACCTGGCACATTCTACAGGCTCAATCAATGTCAGGTACTGATTGCTGACCGGCAACCTGGAATCCCTCTTGTCTTAGTCAGCTCAGGCTGCTATAACCAAACATCACAGACTGTGTGGCTTAAACAGGCATTTATTTCTCCTGTCTGGAGGCTGGGAAGTCCAAGATCAAGGTGCTGGCAGATTCTATTCTTGGTGAGGGCCCATCTTCCTGGTTTGCAGACTGCGTCCATCTGGCTTTGTACTCACATGACTTCTGTGTGTGTGTGTGTGTGTGTGTGTGTGTGTGTGT
>NW_007726734.1:468508-469846 GCF_000696425.1 Galeopterus variegatus
TGTGTGTGTGTGTGTGTGTGTGTGTGAGAGAGAGAGAGAGAGAGATTTGTTCCTCTTATAAGGACACTAATTCTATCATGAGTGTCCAACCCTTCAGGACCTAATCTAAATCTAATTACCTCTAAAAGGCCCTGCCTCTAAACACCATCACACTGGGAGTCAGGGGTTCAATATATGAATTTGTGGGGTTGGGGGAGGGACAAAAATACTCAGTCCATAACACTCCATTCCTCTTAGTACAATTATTTTATTTAACTCCTTCAGCTTTACAATGTGTTCCCTTTTCCCTATTATTACCTTATCACATTTTTATTTTATTCCATAAAGTCTTGTTTTACATTTTTAATCCTTTAGATTTATTTTTTCAATCTTATTATAACTTATTTAGTTTGTCTGTTTCCCCATTTTGTTTATATTACCCACATATCTTACCATTTTACACAATAAGAGCATGTAATATACAGTACAGTTTGTGAGTCACCATTTTTATATTTCTGATACTGCCTATTAGCTAATTTCTACTATTGGTAAATGCAATTAACTTGATCCCTTATTTATTTTTAGCCAATATTTCTTTAACTATGTTATTTGTTTTTAATGCTCAGTCTAAAGACTCACCATTACATGTTGTTAATAATGACACTGGAAGTCTAAACCATACCCAAATACCCCAGCAACTTTTAATAATATAACATTATAGCCGTTTTATATAATATTACATTATATAATGTAATATAACATGTAAAATATTACATTTTATATAATATTACATTATTGCAATTAAAAATAAGTAAAAGTATTTTAACAGCCAAGATCTCATTTTCTTCTCACGAAAGCTCTTTCATCTCCCAAAAGAAAGAGAAAGAATTAAGGCTCAGAGATCTGCACCCTCTTGCCTGAAGTCACAGAGCTGAATGGAGGAACCAGAATTATCTTTCTGCCCTTTTTTTCTCAGAGCTCATCATTGTTCTTTCCTCTTCAATGTGATCTTTTCCCTGAATACCATGGACCTATTGACTCAAGCCAAATCCTTGGAAACTGGATTTCATTGCTGTCTGTTTGTTTCAATACAATTTAAATCTCATTTTCATCAACTTTCCGAGAATGTTCTTTCCCTGATCTCATTCATCAAAGACAGTATAGAGTTCATAGTAGACTGAGAATGTGTCACCGCAGATTCTTTTGTGAATTGTACTCTTCTTTCAGCTGATAAATGCTGCTTTTCCAGAAAACATGGCCTTGTGGAAAGACCATGACCATTGGAGTCAAGAAGAAAGGCATTTACATTTTGTTTGTATCACTTCTTAGCTCTGTGATTCAATTAATCAAGATATTTTA
>NW_007726734.1:470906-471712 GCF_000696425.1 Galeopterus variegatus
GACAGGAATAATAACACACACTTACTCTGGTTGTCTTTTAGATGAGACATCTGAAGTACTTTTCACATAGTCGATTAACAATAGAAGTAAGTTCTCTTTCCTCTTTTCCTCTGATGCTTCTGTTTCCATTTCCCCCAGACTCTACCAGGCCTGTGTATTGAACAATGACTGTGTGTCACCTTGCTGAGAAGCACATTTGCTCCAGTTGATTTGATCTTTGTTCTTGAAAAACATGGTAGTATTTGTAGATAAGATGGACCAAGAGGTAATCAGTATAAATAATGACGCAGGTAGTTTTTCCTTGGATGAGAACTAGCAAAAAAATGTGAAGAGAGACCAGAGAAGATGTAGGACTAAAATGCCTTCTAATTGTTGGTTATAACAATTCTTTGCAGGCATTGGATGACAACACTACATCTGATACCTTCCTAGATTCTAAGAATCCTCCATTTGCTAAGTGATTGTGGTTCACCTCTTTTCCTCCAGAGGGCCTGGGTAAGACTGAGGGCAAGTTAAAGGACTAGGCGATAGTTTCACAGCTTCCTGGTATTTCAAGCGCTTTAAATATCTAAGGAAATGAATGTTATTTTAAATTATAACCTAGGATTTTAACTATCTCATTTTTCCTTTACATTTAGGCTTTTAATTCAGCTAAAATTTAATATGCAGTATACGGTAATGAGTTTCATTTTATTTTTTGCCAGATGATAGACAGTTGGGCCAGCATAGTTTATTGAATAAAACTATGCTTTAGTTACTGGCATTTTTATTATATATAAAATGTCCATAAATATTGTAGTTTATCA
>NW_007726734.1:472204-474007 GCF_000696425.1 Galeopterus variegatus
CTTTTTTACTTATATATTTGGTTATTTTGGGAAATTTATTCTTTCATATTAAAATTAGCATCATTTCATAAAATTATCAAAAAGTTGATATTCTAATTGAAATTACATTGAATTCATATGATAATTTCGAGATAATTGATGTTTTGATTAAGTTGTCCCATCCCTAGATATAGCAGACCTTCCCAATTATTGATATCTTGATTCATATTATTGAAACAGTTTCATATATTTCTTCAT
Source organism: Galeopterus variegatus (assembly GCF_000696425.1). Taxonomy (NCBI): domain Eukaryota; kingdom Metazoa; phylum Chordata; class Mammalia; order Dermoptera; family Cynocephalidae; genus Galeopterus; species Galeopterus variegatus. Next base: position 472,442 of record NW_007726734.1, read on the forward strand.
ATAAGTCCCATGTCTTTTGGGTTTAACACATTTATAAGTATTTTTTAGCTTTTATCATGTTTATTAATATAATATTTCTTTTCTATTTCTAGCTAGCAAGTGCTTGATTTAAAACAAGTATTAGTTTTTGTATATTTATCTTATATCCAACCATTTTGTCAAAATAAAATATTTTTTAACTGGTCTGTTAGACTTTCTAGATTTACAGTCATATCAGCAAAGAGAGAAAAAAAATGTTTCTTCTCTTCTCCAACAGTTAGAAATTATTTTTTCTTGTATTATTGTATTTTATAATACCTCCAGAGTATTTAAAATAATTCTAGTGATGTAGGTCATTCTTACTTGGTTCTTCATTTCAATCAAATGATGTTTAAGGGTTTAAGGAGTCATCATGATCTCCATGTATTATTTCAATTTTAAAATCAAGAGTTTTTAAAATTATTTCTCATCCAGCATTTTTAAAAGGCAGAATTAGCTAGAAATCTTTTGATGGCAAGTGGCAGAAACTGGACTCAAATGAGTTAAAGAGAATTTGTTGATTTACATAACTAAAAAGTTCGGTCTGACTTCAGGAAAGATTGAACCAAGGTTCTCACTCAATGGCATCAGGAACCTGTCTCTCTTTATCTCTTATATATGATTTTTTTTTCCTCGCTAGCTTCATGGTCATGATGTTTGCTAGTAACTCCAGGCTTATGGTCCTGCAATTCAGCAACTCAGCAGAAGGTGAACATTTTCCAAATAGTTTCCACTGAACTCCTAACTTGATTTGGTGATCATGAGCCTAAAAATAAATCAGTCACTCTTTACAGGAGGAAAAAGACTGTGATTGGGCATTCTTCAGTTAAATATGCACTTCTCTGGCTGATTTTGATACCCAAGATCTGCTAAGAATGGGGGGAAATGCTCTCCTAAGGAGAAACAAATCGTTGTTCCCCAAAGAATGGGAATAGGCAAAATAACAGATTCCGTTAAATGACTCCTTATTATCTTAGTCTTCCTTTTTCCTTTCTAAAAATAAATACTCCTTTAAAACTGAGCACTGTGTCAAATGTAGTGAACAGAGCACTATAGAGGAGGGTTACCATCTTCTACATTTTATATAGCATACTGTTAACATAACCAAGGATTGCTTCACACTTTTGATAACCACATCACATTTCAGAGTCATATTGAGTTAGTTGTTGAATAGCTGTTGTTGCAGGTGTGACTACTTGCTGACCTTAACTGCAAAAGTTTGGTACCATATTAAGGTATTTTTAGAATCAGCCCCATCACTCAAGATTATCTGAGTATTCTTGATTCCCTGTCATGACATTTAATCTTTTCACTCTTCCCAGGCTGTGTCATTTGATAAATATTTCCTCTATATATTTATACTTCTGAGACTTTCCACAAAAGTTCCTGCTGGCTGGGATGAATTTCCTCTCATTCATTTGATAAATGCATTGTGAAATTTTGAGGACTAGCAAAACACTCCTACTGAAGTGCCCTGATATGATGTATTGTTTTTTTTAATTTTTATTTTGTCAATATACAATGTATATGATTATTATGGCCCATCAC
>NW_007726734.1:475852-478306 GCF_000696425.1 Galeopterus variegatus
GAAACAATAAAACTTATTAAAGAAAACATAGGAGAAACCCTTCAGCAAATAGGGCTGGATATGATGTATTTTTAAAGATTTGCTCTAAGCACTAGTTATGTTGTGCTTTAAAGGAATGCTCTATTACAAGTTAAATAATATAAGCATTTTTGTTTTCTTGAAGGTTTGATAGAATTCACTTCTGAAGCTTTCTAGACATGTATTTTTCTTGCAAGTTTTTGAATTTTTTCTCATTTTTTTCTATGATAAATGATGCATACAGACTTTAAAATATCCCTTCTATTGTAAGCTTTGGTTTTTTGTATTTTTTCTAGATGATCCTTCTTATCTAAGTTTTTCATTAATTTATAAAGAGTTGAGCACTGTGCTTAGAAATAATCTTTGTGCAGGTTTATCTTGTACAGTTAGGTAGGTTGTCTGCTATGCAATTATAGAGGGCACCATTCATGTTTGTAGTAATTTTGTACATTGTATTAATATTTTTTCCTTGAGAATTTTTTTCTTTTTTTACAACTGGTTGGTGAGGGCATCTGAACCCTTGACCTTGGTGTTATAACACTGTGCTCTAACCAACTGAGCTAACTGGCCGGCTGTGTTGTGTAGTATTAATTTTTAATAGTATTTTTTCAGCATTGGGCAGTAAAATGACTTGAGGAAGGAGTGGGTTTTTCTTAACTACACAAAGGTGCTGTTTGGGTTAGCAGTGGGATTGCTTCTGCATCTGAGGTTATTTCTCCTTTCTTATTTCAATATCGTGAGTTTTAATTTTGCTCTTCTTTTCTTGATTAGGTGAGCAGATTTTTTTTTTCAGAAAAAAAAATCATTCATGTTTGGGACTGTACTGATCATTTAAATTATTTCTTTTCTGCATGTATCTTGTTTTTCCTCTAGATCCTCAAGATAAATATAATTTATTTATTTTCATTTGTATATTTAAAATTCATAACATTTAGAACTATGAATTTTCCTCTGAGAACTGCTTTAGACATATCTTCATGGTTCTCAACAATTCACTTTGTACTTTCTGTTTAAAATATAATTTTATAGTTCCTTTTCATATGCTTGTTCCTTTTGCTTGACTCTGAAACTCCTTGCTGTCCTTGAACACACTGAGCATGACCTCACCTCAAGACCTTTGCTCTTTCTGTTCCTTCTACTAGAATGCTGTTCCTACAGCTCTCTGTATAGCTTGCTCTTTTGATTCCTCCAAATCTTTCCTCAAATATCACCTTCTAATGAGGCCCTCTCTGATCACCCTACCTAAAACAAAAACAGCCTTCCTGACATTTTCTGAGGCATTTTTCTACATAGCATTTATCACCATCTGTTATAATATGTTTCCCTTTCATGTTTTGTTTTCTGTCTTCCCCAAAGAAGGCAAGTTCATGAGGGCAGGGTTCTCTGCTGTGTCCTCAGTGCCTAAAACAGTCCCTGGCAGATAGTAAGTACTGGTAAATTATATATATATCTGTATACCTGTTTTTTCTGCTAGACTATTGATAAACAAAGTTAAACAGTTTGAACTGCATATGTGAATATGGAATCTAGGAAATGTTGATCTATTCTGTAAATGAATGTGCACATGTTTAAAAGCATCTGTCTTATTGCCCAGTCTACTTCAGCAACACAGACCATGTAAAAGAGATGAAAGTCAGGCTCTTTGGTTTGCAAAACATGGACACCCCATTTTAACTTAATCAGTATAGGAATTTATCAGCTCATACAACTGAGATATCCTGGGTAATGAAGGCTTCAGGCAGAGGAATCAGGTGCTTAAATGATGTCATCAACTGTCTCTTCCTCTCTTTGCTTCAACTTATAATTAGTTTCATTTTCCCTTATTCTCAGGAAGGATTTCTCTACATTGGGATAAGATGCCCTTCCCCTACAAATCCAAACACATATGCTTCTCATAATTCACAGAGCTCAAAGAAAAGAAGTATATTCTGAGCAGTCCAGAGAAAGTCCTGAGTGACCTAACCTGGTATAATTGCAATCCTTGATTGCATTTCTTTGACTAAAGAAAGTAAGAACTTTGGCTGGCCACACCTGGTTTCTAATGATATCCCTGGAAACATAGAAGGGGATCTGTCCCATGCAAACCATAAAGATTGAGCAGCATTAGTAAGGAATAGGGTGAGGGATCTTTCCCAGAGGAAAGGATGTTGGGCAGGCAAACGATTTCTACAAAGGCTGGTCCCTGGGAGGTCAGCCAGTCAAGGTTCAGTGGGAAATATTAAAAGGAGGAGTGTGTGGACTCTAGGAAGGGTCAACATCTAAAAATCTTGCATGCCACATTGAAAATATTTGGGATTTATAGTCATGACGCCCTGAGAAGGACAGATTATTACTTATGCAGTATTCCACTGGGGAATGGTTAATTTGAATCTAATCATGAGAAAACGACAGACAAATCCCAGATGAATAAAGTTCTATTTAAAGAAAAAAAAAAAA
>NW_007726734.1:479015-480057 GCF_000696425.1 Galeopterus variegatus
AAAAAAAAAAAAGTACTGTATTCTTCAGACCCAAAATGTCAATGTCATAAAAGATAAAGAAAGGTTATGGAAATGTTCCAGATTAAAGGAGACTAAAGAGACATAGCAAGTAAATGTATTCTCTGATTCTCAATTGGGTCCTGCACTGAAGGGAAAACATAAGCAATAAAAGATATTATTGGGTCAATTGACAATATTGGAATCTGGGCAGTAGATTAGACAAAAGTATTGAATCAATGTTAAATTTAGCAAAGAGGATAACTGCTGTGGTTACATAAAAACACTTCTTATGTTTCATTTATTCACTGACGATTTTAGGGGTTAAAGGTAATGGTATATGCAGTGTATTCTCAAATAGTTCTGAAAAATAATTGTGTGTATGTCCGAGTGAAGATATATGGATAGAGCAAATGATAAAGCATTTTGCTTTAACAAAATGTTAACAATAGGTGAATCTAGGTGAAGCATATATAGGCATTTCTTGTACTATTTTTATTTTTGCAACTTTTCTGTAAGTTTGAAACTATTTTCAAATAAAAGGTTTAAAAAATTGGGTTTATCTTTTTGTAGACATTAAGAAAGTAATTGAAATTTCTCAACTAGCTTGTGATAAATAAGAAGATATGTTTTTAAGTCTGTTGCACAAGATATTGCAATTAATATAAACTCGTCCCTGACTCAGAATGTAATTGATTTTATCCTGTTAGCAGAGATATCACACCGTTCTCTTCCGGTTGTTTTAGGGCATTTTAAAGGAAATTCAAGAAAGGGTTTCTTCACTGCTAGCACCTACTGTACCATTTTCTCCAACACTCTGAAGTTTCAGTGTCTTTTGAAGAAAGATCACACTGGTTACAATGGGACCACTGGAGGAGAGAAGGATGTTTAGGGGGCTGTTGCGATAGTTCAGCCATGAAATATTGAGAAAAGAAGAAAGGATGTATTTGAGAGATATTTTAAGGGAGAGTTGTTAGGACTTGGTAGTAACTAATTGAACATGCAGGGTGGAACAAGGAAGGTGAATGAGCCAAATTGTCTGCGT
>NW_007726734.1:480127-480921 GCF_000696425.1 Galeopterus variegatus
CATGGAAAAGAGTGAATTGTTTTGGCATTGTTGGCTTCAATTGCACATATTTGGCAGGAAATTGGAATTATAGGTATGGTGGGGCTCTGGAGCAGCATGGGAGAGAGCGAACTGTTTTGGCATGGTTGATTTCTAATTGCACATATTTGGCAGGAAATTGGGATTATAAGTATGGTGTTCAGAAGAAGAGTCAAAGCTCCCTATGAAGTTTGGGGATTTTTTGAGCTGAGGTGGTCTTTAAAGTCTTGGGGATGGCTGAGATTACTTAGGAAACATGGGGGCATAAGAAAGGGAGACTAATTTAGGGAACACTTTTTTATGGATCACCTCAGAGCACCTGGAACAATAAATATTCACCATAACTGAAATATATGTCATGGGGCCAAGTGGGACAAAGTTAGAAAAAGTTCTAGTTTGTTTATTAGAGAAGAAATAAACCAGAAATAGTGGAAAAGGTTAAGACCCAAATTCCTTGCTGACCAGAAATCTGACTAGCTGACAAATCAGGATGAATGGTTAAAGGTTGTCCCTAGATGTTGTGGGAAATCCAGATGTAAGTGATACTGAACATTTGGCTTTTAGAAAGAGCTCAAGATTTGGGTTATTCCATATTTGAGGTTCGTCATTCTCTCCAGAAGTTTCAAGAGAAAGCACTTTAGCTTCCTAAAGATGAATCCTTAGAATTCCTTACCTGGAATGATTGCAGGGGAAGGGTTTGTAAAGACACTGGTTTCTACCTTTTATACAAATAGTGTTTGCATGCTTGGCCAGTTCCCATCAGTAAAGATTGCTGG
>NW_007726734.1:481923-504086 GCF_000696425.1 Galeopterus variegatus
GTGAATCTCTTAGAACAGGGTTTGACACATAGTGAAGGCTAGATAAGTGTTAGCTAATTTTATCCTGGGGTATTGGTTTCAGGCATGGCTGGATCTTGGTGCTCAAGCAATGTCTATCATGAATCTCTCCCTCTCATATTTTGGTTCATCTTTCCTGTTGACTTTATTCTCAGGTAATCTCTCCCCTGAGTAAGGATGACCACCTGAAACTATAGGCATGGATGCTACCAGTTTAGCAATTCCAGAAGAATGGCTGTGTCTTTTGCTTAATACTTCCAGCAAAAGTTCCAACAGTGAATTTAAGTGGAACAACTAAGTAATAGGTCCATCCCTGAACTGGCCACTATGGCCAGTGGAACGAACTGGAGTAATCGTGCTCCCTTCTGGAGACGTGAATTGTGTTTGATTCCATCCCTTTCATGTTGGGGTTGTTTTCAGCGTAGATTAGAGGAGGTAGGTTGGAGTTGGGGGAAGGAATTCCCCAGCAGTGCAGGGTGGGAAAAGTAGACTTCAACCAGCACCACTATACTTAGCCCCAGGCCATGTGGCCACCCCTGCAGTGGTGGAGCCCGGTACCTCCAAGTCCTGGGCCTTCCATGTTTCTTTGGAACAAATTTGCTTGCTTCTTTTTGGTGAGCACCACTGTGGGTGCTTAGTTCCAGCTTTTTCTATCCTCACCCACTCTTGCCCCTCTCCACTTTTCTTTGTCTTTAGGTATTTACTCTTACACTGTTTAACACATATTTACTCTCATTTTAGTGGCCTTTTTGAAAGGAAAGGAGACAAAGGCACATGTTCACTCCATCCTGTAATCTGAAGTCCCTGCAGAAAGTTTTCTTAAGACAGTGTTCTTGCCATCCTGATGATGTTCTCAGGTATAACAGATATCCATCAGTAAGGAGTGCTGGTTAAAGAGGTGATACTATGGAGTACATGTACTTCTCTGAGCAGTAAGTACACTCATTTCTGTACCGTTGATCCATAGCACACCAGAACCATGCTTTAAGAGCAGCTGATAAACTAGTTAAAAAGTACTCTGCAAGGATGCTGTGGTAAGGACAGCATTTGGTAGAGAGATTTACAAGGGCTAAGATCATATGTCCATCAAAGAACAATCTTATCAATCAGAAATAAAGGTAAAAAGTCCCCAAATGAAGTCTATGGAAAAAACCCAACACAGGAATCAGGTACTTAAATTCTGTGGGCACTGCTAGAAGCATACATCTTATGAGACAGCAAATGGCCAATGTCTTGTGTTACACATATGCAACAGTAGTTGTATCATTCTGTTTCTGCTGCTTATAACAAAATATTTGGAACTGAGTAATTTATAAAGAAAATGAAATTTATTGCTTACAGTTTCAGAGGCTGGGAAGTCCAAAATCCAGGAAACACATCTGGTGAGGGTCTTCATGGCAGTGACAGTGACCCAGGGGTCTCACATGGCAGAAATGGCAGAGCAGAGAGAGAGAGAGAGAGAGATTCTTATATTGCTCTCCTTTTAAAGCCCTCAAAACCATGCCCCTGACCACCATTATTAATCCATTTACTATGGTGTGGTCCTGCAATCTAATCAACTCTTCATGGCCCCACCTTTCAATTGCCTTTTCAGTTGCCTAATAAGGATTTCCCAACCTCAACAGTTACAGTGAAGGCCAAGTTTCCAATACCTGGAACTTTGGGGGACACAATTTCAGCTTCAGTGAGGTGGGGGAGGGAGGGACATTCAATCCACAGCATTTGTATCAGTCCATTTCTGTTGCTTATAACAAAATACCAGAAACTGGGTAATTCACAAAGAAATGAAATTTATTTCTTACAGTTTTGGAAACTGGGAAGTCCAAGGCCCAGAGAACACATCTGCTGAGAGCTCTCTTCTACAGCGATGTGGGGTATATCACATGGCGAGAATGGGCTGAGCAAGAGAGAGCTAACCTGCTCACCCTCTCTCCTTATAAAGCCATCATAACCATACTCATGACCCATTAAAGCATCGGTGGATTAATTCATTCATAAGGTGCAGTCCTCACAATCTAATCACCTCTGAAAAGCCCTACCTTTCAATTAGCATAATAAACACTGTTCCCACCCTCTAAACACCATTACAATGGAGATAAATTTCCAATACATGAGCCTTTGGGGGACACATCCGACCCACAGCAAGTGTCCTCTGCAAGCCAACACCCTGAGCTGACATATGGGGATATGAAGGTCAGTAAGATAAAGTCACTGAGCCTTGGTTTCCAACTGGGGAGACTGAAAACACTTTGCTACAGTATGATGGCTGCCATCATGGTAGAACGTGCAATGTGGCGTATAGCACCTTATACAGAATTAAAATACCCACGTGAAATGATTTCGTGATTGCATTTTTTTGGACTCCTCAGTCAGTTGTTTATGCTTGAACTCAAAAGATATTTCTGCTTTTTGTCTTCATAAACATTGGATCAGTGCCTATAGTTAATGATCAAAGTTAACCCATTTTTATTATAATGTCTGTAGTTTTTGTATTTGTTGTTGCTTTTTAATATCCCGGTTCACCTTCCTGTTTAATAGCCTTTCTTCCAAGCATGAAATTTCCTCTTCTATACTAAACTAGTGTTTTAAAGAAAATGGACTTTTATATAAGTGTGTATTTTTAGGGCTAAAAGCAAAGACCATGTTAAGGTGAATGCAAAACTCTACTTTCTGGATTTGTCCTAGTGCTGATTAGGACCCACAGTAGGAGAAGATACTCAGGCCAGTTTGGGAAATCAATAGAAAAGTGTAGAAGTGGAATTTCTTAATAATACAGACTATCCTGAAAACTAAGGTGACTTTCTTTTTACTCAATAATATAATGAGTTTTATTTTGAGTGATGCTGGATTTAATGGATAAATCAATATGTATATTTAGTGTTGGGCTTTATTTCCACACTAAGTGACAGGAGATAAGCAGCCTTAGAGTGTGTTAATTGGTTTGTGTTTAGCATTTACGCTAATCAGCAGTAGCAGAGGTGCCCAGGGCCACTTCAGGCCTGGTAATGGGGTTTATCTAAACCCGGATTTGTTTACATTATTGACTGGAGTTGAATTGCTCCTGTTTCTTATACACTTGAACATTAAGCTGGATTTGCAAGTATAACTCAAGACCTTCCTCATTAGTAAGAATTAGCTCAGATCTGGAATAAGGTAAATGAAATGAAAAGCAAATAAATATCATTGCGCCAACCCTGGCAGAGGATAGCTGGGAGGGGATAGAGGGGATAATAAGCCTGGAGAAGACTTACTGGGTGAAGAAAGCTTTAAACCAGAGGTCCTGGCTTGGAGGACCGCTGTTTAGATCAGACCATGGTTTTTCTACTTCTGCACTGTTGCCATTTGGGGCTGGATGATTCTTCACTGTAGGGGCTGCCTGTGCATTGCATGATGTTTAGAAGCATCCCTGGCCAGATCACAGTAGCATTCCCTGCCCTCAGTTGTCACAAACAAAAATGTCATCAGACATCCCCAAATGCCTCCTGAGGGGAAAAATCACAACTGGTTAAGGATCACTGGGTTAAATGAAGCTTAAGTACAGCCTTGGCAGGCGGAGAGGTGTATTTGTTTTGTTTTGTTTTTAGATGCTAACATGGTAATAGCTTGGAGATTTCACATAATTATCTGGACTTGGGGATTCTCTTAAAATATGGGGAGTTCTGGCAAATCTGGGTCCTCACTGTCACATAGGAATTACCAGCAGGTGCTGCCACTTTTCAGAAAGGCACATGCTCCCCAGTTCCCCCGTGGTCTCCGTTCCTCCCTACTGTGTTTCTCCCAGTCCACTTCCTCCATCTGTTCTGCACAGGCTCCAGGAGGTATTTGCTGTTATAACTCCTGCTTTAAATTTTGCACAATAGGGAGCTTTTCCCTCAGTATGAAAGGCAAAAGAGGATTCAGAATTAGATGGAACTGGATTAGGTTTTAGCTTTACTAATTAACAGCTTTGTGACTTCTCTGTGCCTCAGTTTTCTTATCTNATTTCACATAATTATCTGGACTTGGGGATTCTCTTAAAATATGGGGAGTTCTGGCAAATCTGGGTCCTCACTGTCACATAGGAATTACCAGCAGGTGCTGCCACTTTTCAGAAAGGCACATGCTCCCCAGTTCCCCCGTGGTCTCCGTTCCTCCCTACTGTGTTTCTCCCAGTCCACTTCCTCCATCTGTTCTGCACAGGCTCCAGGAGGTATTTGCTGTTATAACTCCTGCTTTAAATTTTGCACAATAGGGAGCTTTTCCCTCAGTATGAAAGGCAAAAGAGGATTCAGAATTAGATGGAACTGGATTAGGTTTTAGCTTTACTAATTAACAGCTTTGTGACTTCTCTGTGCCTCAGTTTTCTTATCTTTTGTGTTGTTTAGCCTCTGCAAGAATCCGCAAAATGGGAATCTTAGCGTATACATTATAGGAAAGTTAGGGGATTAAAAGGAAAAATACCTAAAAGTGCCAGGGTACTCAATAAATATTGCTGCATTGTGTTGTTTAGCCTCTGCAAGCATCTGCAAAATGGGAATCTTAGCGTATACATTATAGGGAAGTTAGGGGATTAAAAGGAAAAATACCTAAAAGTGCCAGGGTACTCAATAAATATTGCTGCTCTGTCTTGGTTTTTCAAATCCACCCTCATCGTTGGCTTCTGTCCAGATACCTGCTCACAGGTGTGCAGACTCACAGGACTAGGCCATTTTCTCCCTTTCTAATTTACACTTTGAGACCATAAAGATAGGAGCCTCTGTCCATCAGATGACAATGTCCTTCAGAGACGTTCCACATTGTTTTCATGAACTATGAGTGGAAATGGGGGGTCATGAGGCAGTATCAGGGGTAGCTGCTTCACTACACTGGTTTTCCATCCCCTCCCTCTGAAGGACATAAATTTCTGGGGCCTGAGGCAATTAGATACATGGCTACCACTGAAAAAAATTTAAAAATCAGGAATTCAGACCATGCAGTTATGGATTTAGACTCAGCTGTCATTTGTTAAGTGCCTTCTAGTTTCTAGTCACCTATGGGTTCCTAAGTAATTTCTTATGTACCGTCTCTGTGCAGCACCCATGCATAGCATGCCAGGGCTTCCATCCTGCTGGTGGTCAGAGAAAGGTGGGCAGTTCCAAGCTGGGCTTATCAGAGCTGCACAAGCCTTCATTCAGTTCCTTAAACCCATGGGGTCTTGTCGGGTCTTTGCACATGCTGTTCCCTCTGTCTTACATGTTCTGCTCTCCCCCAACCCTCTGCCTAGTTAATCTCTTCCTTCAGCTCTCTGCTCAAATGTGAATTCCTCAGGGAAGTCTCCTCTGATCTCAGATCACCTGTTTCCATTAGCTGATTTTGTGGCATCATGCTCCTCTTCTCAAAGTATTTGTCACTACTGGGAATCTAAATGTACATCTTTCTTTAATAAATATTTGTCTTCCCCAATAGACTATGACTTCTATGAAGACCATCTGTAGTTTTGCTCATTGTTATATTCTTAGCTCCTAGCATAGCTCCTGGAACATATTGAGGGCTCAATAACTATTTGTGAGGTGAGCAAGCAAATGAATGTATACAGGTTTTTGTATCAGTCAGGATCGGCTAGGCTTTGCTGCAGTAATGATCTTCAAGTGCCAGTGGCTTAGCACAACAGAAGGGCATTTCCTACTCATGCTTTCTGTCCATAGCAGTAGGCTCGAGCCTCACTTCTTCCTTACTCAGGTATGTAGGTGGATGCAGCCTCTGCCCTCTGGAATGTTGCATGGAGAGTGTGGCCAAGCAAAGGAAAATGGCAAATTGTGCACCAGTTTTTACAGCCTTGTCCCCACGTGTGATTCATGTCACTTCCACTCACACTGTATTGGCTAAAGAATGTCACATGCTCTTGCCTAACCTCAATGGGGCTGGAAGGTGTAGTTTTCCCATGTTGCAGGAGAACTACAAATGTGACTTAAAACTATCTCAACTATCTCAGCTCTAAGACCTGTGTGAACTGCAGCCCCTGACCTTGGGGAATCCAGCTCTGCAAAGTCAGCCTTTCATTTTAGTCCAGTTGATCCTAGCAACATGTATCATATTTCATTTGTTCTTAGGGAGCCAGTTTTAGCTGTTAAAATACACAAGCAGGTGCAATAAAACATGACCTCAGGCTAGTTTTGGTGACAGCCTCACAGCAGGTGTATGTATGTGTGACTATATGAGTGTGTGTGTTTGTGTATGCATGTGCATGTAGGAAGTGGGGTTGGAATGGAAACACTGGGGGTTATAAAAGAAACACAAGAAATATCCACGTTGTGCTAATCTATTAGAAATAGTATGAGAGATATTTGATGTTGAGATCTATGTTACAAAAATGAGGATGTGATCTACAGATTCTAGGCTTCCCTTCCTACGGATTACTCAAGTTGAGAATAATGAAAGCCAGGCCACGGCCAAACAGCCCTTGCAATTTCTGGAAAAGATTGAGAGGGATATAAAGATGGGGAACAGAATGGATTCTACACCTGAATAATCAATTAATGGCTCTTTAATGACTGTGAAGGCAATATGTACAAATTCCAAATCAATCTCAAGAACTAATCAACCAAGGCAACAGGGCCTTGTGTCTCAGTAGATAAGCCAGGAGGGTGTGGTTTGTGGATAATACGATTTTGCATTAAAATAAGAAGACAGAGATCCACGTTTTGCATCCTCTCATGTGGCATGTGGGAAAAGGACTCATGAGCTTCCTGTCAAAATGTGTGAGCTTGAGGACCAAGGAAAGAGGAAATTATATGTGACAGTACCAAAAAGAAAGGGAAAGGTTGTTTCTCATCTAATCAGCCAAATATTGTAATAAGGAGGAAAGATCAAGAGAGAAAAATCAAGATTTAGACAGCTGAAGAGACCCAGTTAGCAAAGTCTCTTCTAAACATAAAATTGGAGATTTCCTGAAATTCATAATTCTGCTTCTGCAGTTTTTGTTTCTCAGATGCCACTAATATTTTTTTCCATTGTTTATGAAAATGTCCAGATGCACTAGCAATAACTTTTGTACATCTCAACCTCTGCTGACATGTCCCTGTTGGGAAGACAAGCTGAAGACACATGAGACCGTTAAGTGGCATTTCAAGACTTGAAAAAGTGCATTATAATTTTGTACTTGTCTCTACCCCCACATTCCAGTATGTATAGAAGTGGAGCCACATTTTTTATATTCTCAGTGCCTGTTCAAAGGCCAGGAACTTGGCAGGTGCTTGATAAATGCTTATTGAATAGATGAATTTATTAAATAGGAAGCAGTGGACTAACAGGTACAGAATCATGCAATCTACCCTAAGCGAATTATTGTGCAGGAAATGCATGTATTGAGACAACACACCGTACTCCACAATTATGTACAAGTAAATGTTAAAAAAAAATTAAAAATGATATTAATAAATAAAAAAAAATTAAAGAAATCCACCATAAAAGTCCAAGTGTGTTTAAGGGGTCAGAAATAGGAGACTAAATCATGGGTAGAGCTGTTGTTGTTAAAATGCTTAGCATGGGGCCGGCCCGGTGGCGCACTGGAGAGTGCGCTGCTTGTTCCTCCCGCCGAGGGTTCGGATCCCATGTGGAGACCGGTTCCCACTCACTGGCTGAGCGCGGTGCGGGCGCAACACCGAGGGTTGCGATCCCGTTACCGGTCAGTAAAAAAGACAAAAAGGAAAATAAATAAATAAATAAATAAATAAAAAATGCTCAGCGTGGTAGAATGGTTGGGATAGGATGCTTGAGAGATGACTGCCCAGTTACTACTTTTGGTTTTACCACTTAAAAGCTGCATGAATTTGGGCAATTTATGTAATGCTCTTGAATTAATTTTCTCATCTATAAAACTGGTGAAGACCTCTCTTCCTTGGAAGCCAGATTCCTTACTCCACAAGATATTTCTCCAATTTCAGGGATTTAGGTTAAACTAGTATTTGTCAACTAAGAGTGATCATAACCTCCACCTATGGACATTTTTTGAGGTGGAGACATTTTTGGTTATCTCAGTTGGGGGTGGGGGGGTGTTACTAGAATCTAGTGGGTGAAGCCACAGGAGTTGCTACATATTCTGCAATGCACGAGACAGCCCCCTACCCCCAACAACAAAGAGCTTCTATCTGTCTCAAAGTATCAGTAGTGGTGAGGCTGAGAAACCTTGTGATAAAGTAAATGCAGGGAAACTGAGCACCTCCAATCTCAGTTGTCCCCAAAGCACTTAGAGCCTAGAAAACTGTATTTTACATACTAGGAAACTGAGTGCCAGAGAAGCCATGTGATTTTTCTAGGGTAATATAGACAGATATTGACAAAGTCAGGAAAGGTCACGATGTCCTGGTACCCTCCTGTTGAGTATTGGACATTACACCAGGGACCACAAATAGTGACCCTGGAGACATATTCGATCTTTACAGACATTGCGTTAGACTCACAGTGTTTCCAAAATTGGGAAACCTGGAGACATATTTGTTTGGCTCACAGTGTTTCCAAAACTGGGAAACCTCAGACAAACATCAATTTTTCTACCTTCTTTTAAAAATCAGAAGATCTGGCAATCCTGAGCCCATGCTTTCTCATGGCGTAAACAAAACAAAACAACACAACAATAACAAACAACCACCACCACCACCACTGCCACACTGCAGCAGGGCCTCACTCGTAGTGACTCTCAGCGCAGCCACACCACGCTCAATTACCTTCCCCTTGGCCACTTGTTTGTTACCTGCCTGACTCCTGGAGCCATGTGGTTTTGCGCTACACCCTGTTGCCTTTAATTTCCTCCTCTGGTTGCTAAAGATTCTTCAGACCTTCTAACAATGGGTGAAAACATCCCATTCCCATCCTGCAAGTGGATACTGCCAGCTGCTCATCTTTTCTTTCTCATCTGCTCTCCCCTCATTTAGCCCCTCAAGCCTACTCCCAAACAGTGATATGAATGTCCAGGGGTCCTGTGGTGTCCACCCCCCCAATCCCAAGTAGCAGCAGTGACTTATGGGAAAGGGCACCGTCCTTTAGTGTTTTCGTGTCCCAATCATTTTGCTCTCTAAGTTCATTCATTATGTATGCGAAATGGTAATATGCTGGTATTTCAATGCTCTTAAGCATACAATATTCTTATTAATCCAAGTGCCTTTTTTTCCCATTTATAATTGAATGGTTTACTTTATTATTGCTTTATGGTAACGACTCTGCATTTCCATTTTTCTATAGGGTGCCTAATTTTAACAGGAGGGCAATCAAAATCAGGAGGGCTGGCTGTACTAATTGCCTTCATCAGAAGAGCAGCTAGCACTCTGGCAACAGAGTGACAGGTATTCACTGGGACTAGAGTGAAAACACACAGGGAGGGCGGTGGGTCCCTCTGGCTCCTGGGGATCCAGAATGCCACTTTGAATCAAAGCAGAGCCTAGATCTGCAAAATGTAGCCTCTTCCCCTCAGTGGTGACAGTTTGAACATTAACATGGATTGAGGGCTATTTATACCAGTTTGTACATTTAATCCATTTTTTTGCAATTTTCAGCGAGATATGAACTCTATCCCTGTCCAAGGCATTTGGTTCAAATCAGCTGAGACAGAGAATAATCAAGATTTATGATTCTCATTCTGACTCCCATCGCACTGTGATTGCTACTTGCGGCTGCCTCCCCCACCCCTGGCCCAGCTGACACTCACTTCACTCTCTCCCCAGCAAGCGATTTCGTGTCCGTCTTAAAAACTGCCAAAACACTTCTGGTGGTCCAGATAACAGCTATGTGGCTTCTGTGCTCCCCCTAAATGACCTCCCCCCCATGTACACCCGGCTTCCCCCCATCTTGCCTTTCAAAGGCTACAGATGTCTAAAGCCCAGGGCGTGGGGAACTCCTGAGAAGGAATGTCAAGCCAAGAGAACATAGTGGCGGTCACCTTTGACAGTTGGTAGTGGGATCAAAGAGATGACTTGAATCGTGCTAGGATCATTTTATTTGGCTTAATTTTGGCCTGGGTGGAGGGTAAAAAGAGAGGATCTAGGGCCATACCCCCTGCTTCCATTTAAAGAAGTGCTGCTCTCTAGGGGACACCAGGAATTAAAGACATACTAAGAGCCATTGGCAAACTCTACCATGACTCCCCTACCTGAGCAAGAATCAGAGAATTCTTACTTCGACTGTTCCCACAGCCAAACTAGGGATGGCCAGAAAGTGTGGGGCTTTGGAAGCCATAGGACCAAGGCTTTGCATTTCTAAGAAATTGAGCTTGATCAGATTTATCTGGAAGGCTTGGTGAACACAGATTGTTGGAAATGCTCCTCCTCGGAGGAGCTCCCAGGCAATGCGGGTGCTGGTACTGTGCAGGGTCACCCTTTGAGAACCTCTGATGGTAGAGTGGTTAAGAAATTCACTACTCAAAGTGTGGTTCATGGACCAGCAGCATCAGCATCATTGGGAGCTTGTGAGAACTGAATCTTGAGCCCCGTTCCAGGCCTTCTGAACCAGAATCTGCATTTAATTAGATCTTCAGGTGATCCGTGTGCACATTAAAACAGGAGAAACGCTGGCTGTGAAAGCAAAATCTGGGACCCACATTGCTTAGGTTCAAATTCCATCTCTGCTCTTACTGGTTTTGAAACCTTTGGTACACTAATCAACCTCTCTTTGCCTCAGTTTCCACATCTGTGAAATGGGGATCCATGGTGAAGCTGATTGTCGCCTCATCCGGGAACACGTGCATCAATATATGTAGAGTGCTTGCCACAGTGCCTGGCGTGTTGCAAACTCTCATTAAATGCAACTTTTAATATTTGTTTGAGTGTTTAAAGTTTTAAAAACTTCAAAGTAGAACTTGCTTGAAGACTTTGTCTCTATCAGATATACTTACTGAGATCATTGCAAACCCCCACAGTTGTGTATGTAATTTCAGCAGAGTTGGACAACGGTCAGCCCATAGGCCAAATTTGTCTGGTAGATTTCTTTTATCCTATGTGATCATTTAAAAAGAAAGAGCAGTTTGTTGCCAACTTTTATATATGAGCAATTTTACACGCATGTTTAGATTTTCATCTTTCTTAGCAAAGTTAAAAGATCCAGCCATACAGGACCTACATCCTGCCCGGCAGTGACCTGCTGGAGATGGGTGGCAGCCTCCATCATTAGAGGGATGGGATGGGCATCTCTTCCCATTCACTCTGTCCCCACCTCTCCCTATTGTCTTACACACAACTCACTTTATCATTTGTGTTCCCCACCTAGTTGCTATAGACTTTTGAATTAGCAATTCCTATATTGTATTATGTAAGTCGCACCTAAAATGATATAAAGTGGCCATTCATGAGTTACTGTGTTTACAACAGAGACCCAGAGAGCTGCCAGCCTATGGGTTGCTCAGCTGTGTACTAGGCTCACACATCAGAAAGGTGGTCCTTCCCCCTATAAAGACAACCTCTAATCACATCTGATGCCAGTTCACATCTCAGTAAAATTGTGAAAACTTACCTCACTGGTGACTCTTGGTTGAAATCAAGAAATCTAAATCTAAAATGTTAATAGTAGACAATTTCTATAGGCTGACCCTTTATCTACTATTACTAACAAACTAATACTGAAAATTTGGGTAGGAGACATTCATAATCACACCCCTCTAAGTCAGGGCTCAGCAAACTTTTTCTGTATAGGGCAGATAGTAAATATTTTAAGCTTTAATACTGAAAATTTGGGTAGGAGACATTCATAATCACACCGCTCTAAGTCAGGGCTCAGCAAACTTTTTCTGTATAGGGCAGATAGTAAATATTTTAAGCTTTTCTGGCCAAGAGGCCACCTGCTCTCCCTTTGTAGCGTGACAGCCATCAGAGGCTCTACGTCAATGAAAGAGCGTGTGTGCATTTGCAGGCTGTATGAAACAGGCAACCGGTCAGATCTGGCCTGTGGATCTTACTTTGTTGATCCTGCTCTAAGTCCAAGCTCTATTTTTGTACTTTCTATTCTATGAAGACACTTTTTTATAACTGTAGCCATTTCAGTGTACATACCATTTGTTATATTTTCTTTTTTTCTATCTCACTTTATGTCTTACCATTTTCCCATGTTTTTAAAACATGATTTTCACTGTTAATGGCTGTAGATTATGTCATATTGCTGTGCCATTTGTGCCACTAACTTACTCATAAAGACAATTTATATCCATGGGTCACATATACATATGCTTCTTTCTTTCTTTCTTTCTTTCTTTCTTTCTTTCTTTCTTTCTTTCTTTCTTTCTTCCATGCAGGCTAGCTTTTTCTCATGGTCATGAAATAGGTGTAGCAATATTAGGCATCACATCCAGAATCAATTCTGTCCAGAAGAACAAGAGCCTGAAAAAAACAAGATATGACATCACTTCCTGGTGCCTCTTTTTATAAGAAGGGAAACCGTTCTCAGAAGCCTCCCAGCTGATTTCTGTTCATGACTGTTCTCTAGAATTGGGTCACATGTCCACTGCTTCTCAAATTAGTGGCAAGAAAACAGGACCATCCTAATAATCAGATGTGTCCTCTAAGTCAGATATGGGAAGCGGGCGCTGGTACTCAGCCATGAAAGAAGAAAGAGTCACCAGAACTTCTGCTACAGAGCAAAGGGTACAGTAGGTGTCATTCTGGGACACTTAAATGATAAATGATAAACCTGTGGGCTAAGCATTTGGAAAATGCCTTGTGACACATGACAGACCCTGAGCCTATGAACCCTTACTCATAAATCCCAGTGCCCCGGCTTACAATATCTACTGCCTAAGTCCCAACTGTACACCTCTGCAATGTGAAAAAATACCTGTTTTACTTTCAAAAGCAAAACCTAAAGTAAAACCTGTTTCACTTTTCAAAAGCAAAAGTAAAACTCAGAGCTGTGGATTACCTTGGATTTTAGCTATGCTGCCAGGAAAATATAGAGACTTCTGTTTATAAGACGTTTCTGTGGCTCTCATTGGCCAGTAGTAGCAACGTGACCCAGGGAGCTACTTACTAGTCAATCTAAAAGCCCAGGATGATGCTCCCTCTTCCAAGAAGCCTGCCTTGGTTCACCCAGCCTGGGTTCCTGTTTCCATGTTCTCTGTGAACTTTGTCGTGAAATTATTTAAGTCCATATTTACCTTCCCCTTGCTGACTAGTGTGTGAGTTCCCCTAGATTTGTGCCTCTGTCTCATTCTGTTTCTCCAAACTGTGGTATGGATCTGGCACACAGGAAGTGTGCAGCAATATTTCTTTATGTTGAATAAATGAATGAACAATTGAATGAGGGAGCAGAGGAATTAGATGAGGACAACTTACTAGCACTACTGCCAGTTGCTCTACTACTGATTGTTAATATTCATGAAACACATTACTAATATTCTAGGCACGTAATAGTCACAACAGCCCTACAAAGTAGGCATTCTTTTATTATGCTCATTTAACAGATGCAGAAACTGAGGCATAGGAAGGGTTTAATACCTGCTCAGGTTGACACATCTGTTAAGACAGGGGCAGAGCCTAGACTCAGTAACGGCTGACTCCGTGGTCCTAAGCACTTTGCAAAAAGGATGTGGCTAGATCTATCCCATCACACAGGAAAGAAACAATCTATATAACAAAAGCTCTTCCTAATTCTGGATAATGACTAAATAAGGCAAAAGAGTGAATGAGTGTGGGGTAGGGGCTCTACTTTTAATCCCCCTTATTAAAAAAATGGTAATTAAATAAAAACCTTTATTCCCTTGAGTAGGTGTGCTTGGCTATCAAGGAGAGAGCCTTCTCGATCATTTGTTGAGTTGCAGGTCCTAGTCCCTGTATCATCCTGGGCCTGAGGCTGGGTTGGCAGCAACCACACAGTTTTTTAAGTAGCCCAAGCTACTTAGAATCTTCATCTGGGCTTCTTCTCTGGGGAGAATATTCGTGACACTGGTGAGTTGTCGACGTGTGTATTGATTCATCTCTAGGCAGGAGTCTAACTGGTCCAGACCACTTTTTATAATCCAGACATGAAACTGTCTACTCTCTGGATTAGACACAGAAGCACTGAGCTACATGCAGGAGGCAGGGTCTGTAAAGACATGGGTTTTAGCATCAGAGAAATTTAGGTTTGAGTCCCGGGACTCACAAACATTAATTTGGTCAAGTCATTCTTTGCCTTGGCGATTCAGTTTTTGCAAATGGCACCTGGACATGATCATCCTTGGTTCCCAGAATTATCACGAGGAAACAGTGAGTTACAGGAGGTGACATTGTGACAGCTCAGGGAGACTTGGGAGCAGGACTGGCTTCATGCACATGTGGCCTGTACAGTTCCACAGGGCCCTGCACTTAGAAGGGCCCTACCCTTGGTTTAACGATCTGCTGTTGCTGGCTTGAAATTCTTAAGAATTTTGAACAAGGGTTCTCTACCTTTTCATT
Source organism: Galeopterus variegatus (assembly GCF_000696425.1). NCBI lineage: Eukaryota > Metazoa > Chordata > Mammalia > Dermoptera > Cynocephalidae > Galeopterus > Galeopterus variegatus. The sequence continues at coordinate 496,308 of NW_007726734.1, forward strand.
CTGCACTGGGCTCCTGCCTGGAGAGCCACTGGGTCGGTTGCAGCACCAGTCACAGGAGGAGAAGGATGCTGGTTCCTGGTTGGGCGACCACCATTTCTATATCCAGTGTCAAAAGGAGTGAGGGATCCTCTGGCTTGTGTTTTTGGAAGCCCCTGAACCTCTGCATGGCTCTCTTCTTTGCTGAGAACACCAGTCCCCTGGCCACCCATCAAGACCAAATTTCCTAGTCCCCACCTCTTTTGCTCTTTACAATAGCAAGACCTGTCAAACTAGTGAGCCTGTGACATGGTAGCATGGCCCTGGGGGCATTTGGAAGTCCAGGCTTCCTCCCTGGATGGATTTTTGTCTCATCTTCATGCAGTCTCTGGGCATGCGTGGTGGTGAGGAATAGACCAGCCAGCCTGGATCCACATCCCAGCTCTTCTTCCCCTCCCTGGCTCTGTGACTTTGGGAGAGTTACATAGACACTCAGTCCCTTAGTTTCCTCATCTGTAAAAAGGAAATTATAATAACAGTACCTATATCCCTAGGTTAGTTATGAGGAGCAAATAAAGCAGGTAGAGCCATATCTGGAGTGTAGTAGGCATTCTTATATATAGGGTAGAATCACAGCAGTTCCCCCTTATCTATGGTTTTGTTTTCTGCTGTTTCAGTTACCTGCAGTCCACTGAGGTCCAAAAATATCAAATGGAAAATTCCAGAAATAACAATTCATAAATTTCATATTGTGCACTATTCTAAGTAGCCTGACAAAATCCGAAGCTGTCCCCATCCATCCCACCAGGGATGTGAATCACCTCTTTGCCCAGTGTCTCCACACTGTGTACTCTACCCACCCATTACTGATAGTTGTGACAAAATCCGAAGCTGTCCCCATCCATCCCACCAGGGACGTGAATCACCTCTTTGCCCAGTGTCTCCACACTGTGTACTCTACCCACCCATTACTGATAGTAGCTGCCTCCGTCATCAGATCACAAAAACACAGTATATAGAGGGTTTGGTGCTGTCTGCAGTTTCAGACCTCTGCCACAGATAAAGGGGGCTACTATATTGCACTTTTTCTCCCTCTGTAGCCTGATTAAGTGAAAGACCTTTAAAGCCAGTCAGAACCGGTGTCAGCCTCTCCTGGGAACTTGCTGGCTGCACACACCTGGGCACAAGCTGTGTTACATCCTGAGACTCACCTCCCTGGATCATAAGAATTCTAGGAGTAAGACCTGCCATCAGCTGGAAGTTCTAGGATTGAATAGAACGAGCATGGCTTTGTTCTCAGAAACTAGTGCTGGAATTTCATCTCCTCTACTTATTAGCTGTGTGAGCTCCCAAGTTATGAAAGTTCTCTAAACCTTATTTTTCTCTTTAAAAATGGAACAATAGTACCCATTTAAAGAGTTGTTCCCTCCACCCAAGAACTTGTACTCCATAAGGGCAGGGATTTTTGCATTTGGTTCATTGCTATATCCTTTGGACAGTGCCGAGCACATAGGAAATGTGAGAAAGAGAGAAAGTCAGAAAGAAAGAAAGAAGGAAAGAAAGACAAGACCACAATAATATGCTGAACATTCAAAAGGAGAGAACAAACCTAAGTTTGCTAGAAATGGGGGGGAGGGAGGGAGGGGATTTGGGGAGGGATAGGTCAGGTAAAAGGCATAAAGAAAAATTGTGGTTTGTAATAATGAATATGCTAATAATAAAAATAAATAAAGGTGGAAGAAGTATTTGTGAAGGACAGGATTGTTGAAGGAATTAAATTATATGACTTATATAAAGTACCTAGCCTGGAGAGGGGAACCTACACAGCAGACACCAGATGAAACAATGGCTCTGGTTGTTGTTGAGATGGCTGCAGGTTCAGCAGAGGGCTCCATCTGAGCAGGGCCGATGGTCCCTGCAGCCCACCCAGGCATGTTGGTAGGATCAAGAAGAGGGAGCTGATGTGGAAACCCAGGCACATAGAACACCCAAGCAGAACTAGGAGATAGAGATGGCCATAGATGGTTCAGCAGCTCCCAGCTACTCAGCAGAGGGAACAATCCCAGACCACACTCCTAACTCCCTCATTTTTATCAGAACAAGCTTAGAATTGTGGTATGACTTAGCTCGTCCCAGGAGGATATTGTATTCCAAACAGGGTTGGGGAAGTTTTGCATACACTGAAATACACTCCACTCTGCAAAGAGGAGCTTCACTATCGTTGCATTTATTTTGACTAGGCAAGTGTCACATCCTAATCAAGCAGAGAGAAGCAAATTGGTCCCAAATTAAAAAACCAAAAGGGAAGAATGATTGTTTAGAAAGCATGTCAGTAGGGAACTGTGGCCTGATTCACTAGCAGCACAGCCCAGTAGAAAGAGGGAGGGTGGTGTTAACCCTGACTTAGACTTGGCCCTAAGTATCCTCATAATAAATTAGGAAGAAGTGGTCCTAGTCAGGCATTCTCTTTACACCCACCAGAGGGTGTATAGGAGGGGAGACCCACTCACTAAGACCCTAAAGAGAGGCTACAAAGCTGAGTGGAAAGAACCCAGACCGTGGCATTGGGCGGGCCTGCGTTCGAGTCAAGCTCAGTTGCTTGTTATCTGGACAGTCCAGCCTCTCTGAGCCTCAGATTCCTCCTCTCTAAACAAAGACAGCAAGAACGCTGGTATGCAGCAAGGATTGTGTGAACAGAGAGGTAAAAGGGCTAGTAAGAAAACATATTGCATACACGAGGATCTTCAAAAAGCTCATGGAAAGATTCATATTATCTTTTAATTACATTTTTCCATGAACTTTTTGAGGTACCCCCATAGCATTGCTTAACAAATATTCTTCCAGTCCATGCCCCACAATGTAGAATTCCAGGTTCCATGATCAGATGTCAGGCTCTGGGTGATCCCAGAGAAAGACAAAAATGACTGCAAATGATTAGCGGTTCTTACCTCTGACTGCCTGATTGATTGCCTGTTTTCTGGGGTCTTCCTGGAGTCCCTGCTGTCTGACTCTGGCCTCTTCATGTTCCTTGGAGGTGAACAGAGTGAAGGAGGGACTGGCTGGAGGCAGGTCCACAGACATCATGATTTCAGGGGCAAGACCATGGTGGGTTCTCCATGCAGATGCCAGTGACCCAGGCAGCACTGAAGGGAGATGTACAAACAGATGCCCAAATGGCATCTTCACCATCCACGACCTAAGCCTGACCATGGCTCCATACTTTCATCATCATCTATAGAGTCATTCAACACACAGTTATTGAGCCTATTTTGTACCAGGCTCATGCTGGCCTGACAACACAACAGGGATGAGTCATGGATCCTGCTCTTATCCTGGCTGCCACACAGAATAAGCTGGCCTTCTGTTCTCCTTGACAGACCTTTCAAGGAGACCCCACGTTCCCTTGCCCCATCTTGCCCGTGGCTTCCAGGCTGCTCTCTGTCCTGGACCCTTGTCCACAAGACATCATCCTGCCCTGATGTGTAATCCTCCAAACTGGAGATGCTTCATGAAGTTGGGGAAGGGGGTGCAGTGTCTCATCAGCATAGAGTATAGGGTTTTGGATTACAAATGCCTGGTGTGTCCATTAGGAGACCCAATAAAAAATAAACAGAATTAGCCTCATCATCTTCACAGCTCTCTTTGACCACTTCTATGCAAGACATGGATATAATTGTGTCATGAAAAATATTTAATAAACTCAAGGGACCACCCCCTGAAATTAGCAGTGTCAAAAATTGGGTTTAAATAGGAAGAAGTCATGGGTGGGTACATTTTGAGAGGGAGGAAAGCCAGTGGCTTAAATGTAAGATGGAAAGAGAGAGTTGCTAAAGGCATCCTAGAGGCAGTGGTTATTGGCTTGGTCTCTGGCTCTTTTTTCTTTTCTCATTGATATTGTGCACATTTTTGGTTCCAATCACCATCTGTACATGGACTGGCAAATTAATATCTGCAGACCAGGCACATCCTCGGTATTCCATGTTTGTATATCCCACTGCCTCTTAATGCTTCCTCTTAGATGTTTAAAATACTCCAGACTGAAGCCATGCTCTTCACAAATCCCTTCTCTGAAGCTGGTTCTCATTCTCAACTCTATTGGTGAAGTCACTGTTTATCCAATCACTTGCACAAAGCCCAGACTTAAGAATATTTGTGACACTTCTTTTACCTTCTATCCCCCCTCATCTGTTTCACCACCAGCCCATTGATTTTAATTTTAAAAGTCACTCGAGTCTATCTATATCTCTTCACTTTCCATCAATACCAGAGTCTGAGCTACCATTTCTTTCATCAAAACTCTCAGTAGTCGCCCAATTGGTCTTCGTGCATAAAATCTCTCGCTTGCACTGCATCTGGGTGGGTTTTTCCCAAATGCACAACCCATCACATCACCCCGCCATTGACTTTGTCCTCATAGGTATATACTTAAAACTCTTCAGTGGTGTCTCCTTGCTCATTTGATAAAGATAAAACCCTGAAGCTGGAGGCAAAGTCAGCTCCCTGTGATGGGAACTATGAGTGGAGGAATGGTCATTCTGTTACTAGCACAGGGGCAGTGGATACTGGACAGGAAAAGACAACAGATGTCTACCATAAAGGGTGTCTCTCAAGGAAGATGGTCTCTCAGTGGAAAACCTTACAAGGGATAAACAGCGGTTCCAGGTTCTACACAGGTGATCTGAGATACTGATTTCAGCAAGAGACTAAGAGGTGAGGTAGGGGTTAGGGATGAGCTACAACTAAGTAGAATCAGGGCACATATACCCAGTTTATGGCAACCCCATTAAGATCACACTAGCAGTGAGGCCAAGGCGCCCAACATACACCTTGATGCTGAAACCTTTCAGTTCAGTGAGCTAAACTGAATTGGAGAAGGCTGGGGCAGACAGGAATGAGGCATGACTTGGTCATATTGAACCTCTGTTGGCTCCTTCTTGCTCAAAAACTGATGAACTGGAGTTTGATGTTACACTGCAAATCTATATTTCCTGAGATTCAGCCTTGATCTTTAGTCTTGCCCCAAAATGAACTCATTTGCCCATATCCAGTCTCCTGGGGTCTTTCTCCCCAACCTGCCCTGGGTTTTTTTCTTTATTTGTTGAAGTTCAACTTATGCTTCACAGTGGATTTAAACCACTGCTTAAAGTACTGTTTAAAGTTCTGGGGGAGAAAGGAAAGTCAGATTACTTTCTTCTCTTCCAGTCCATCTTCTATTTATCTCCAGAGACATCTAAAAAAGGGTGTTCTCCTATTTAAAAGCCTCCAATTTTCAACAGACTAAAATTCAGATGCTCATGTAACATACGAAATTCTTTGTAACATGGCCTGCATCTTGTAGGGGTTCTTTGTTACAGACATAGAAACACTCTCTGAACAATTAAAGTCTCAAAAATAATGCATTGAGGAGGGCTCATGGGATGTAAGGAAAAGCTTAACAAAGAAGTCTGAGAAAATACTGGAACTGTGGGACCTCCAGTAATCCAGGGAATAAGGATTATTAGACAACTTCTTCAAGACCTTATGGCCAATATGAACTGGCTCTAAGACTTTTCCTTTAGCCCCTCCATTCATGATTCAAATTCCTAGCAATCCTAGATACCCTACTGTGTGCCTTCTTGGTAGGGACATCAAAAACAGTATCCCACTTCCCTTGGGTAAAGAGCAATGACCTAAGCTCATCCAACCTGATTAAGAAGGGCAGTACCATTCTTAAGCCCATGCAAGAAGCATCCTTGTCCTGGGCCACATGTCTTAGAGGTCTTCACTCTACCCCTTCTCCTGCCACATGTCTTCCCATGGGATAAAGAGGCCACAAGCCATTGGTACATACCTACCAGAACTTGCACCCTCCCTTTGGACATCATCTTCGTAGCAGAGACCCTGGACTTCCTTGCCTAAGTTCCCTGGACCTGCACCCTTGAGGGGAGATTGTGTGCCAAAGCCTTAAGAAATATAGAGGTTGTTGTCTAGTGATCTCCAATGTGAGAGTTGTGATATATGCTCACACGTGTGCAAAAAGCCTCTCACAGTGAAAGACAGAGTCGGGGACAGGGAGACAAGTGGATGACAGACTGAAGGTAGCAATCATCCATAAGCTAAGAGCCTGCTCTCCACATGTTGCTCTATTTTGGCAAGCAAATCTGAGCAGTCAGAGGATTCTAAATTTGAACTTGGCCTTCCAGGTCACTATGAAGGTAGGAGGATAGTACCTATTTTATTGAACAGTTTATGAGATTGCTTGATAACTTTGAAATACTCAGGCATGTAGTATGTGGACATTTATTTGTACTCTTACCCTAGATGGATCTGTCAGAGGGAATTAGGGTGCTGCTACCTCTACCAGAAAGGTCCATGATGTTGAAATGCTGTTTTCCCAGACCTGTGTTTGATGACCCAGTCCCCACGTACCCAGTCCCTGAGGCCGTCAGCCAATGCTGCAAGTGCAGTAGCCTCCCAACTGGACTTCCTGCTTGCACTCTTGTCCCCAGGGTCTTTTCTCAGTAGAATAGCTGCAATGTACTCCTGGCTGTCCTTGGACATGTCAAGCTCAGCCTCCATTGGGTCCACTGCACCTGCTGCTCCTGTGCTGGGAATGTCCTTTCTCTGATGGCCCCTGTGGCTGGTTGTCTCAGCTCCTCAAACTCCCCACTGACGATGCCTTCTAGTGAGACCTTCTCTCACAACTCAGTGAAAGCAGGAAACCCCGTTCCCACCACAGCCTTTTCCATCCCTCTTTCCTGCATTATCTTCCCCAATAACACTTGTTATCACACTGTGCACTTTATTTATTCATTTGTATATTTTCTGTCTAGACAGACTAGAATAGAATTGCCACAAGGGCAGGGACTTTGGTAGGTTTGTCTTTATGGTAGCCACAACACCTCTACCACCAGCACCTAGAACAGTCCTGATCTCAGAGTAGGCACTCTACAAATGTATATTGGATGAATAAATTCTTGTCCATGCCCCTGAGCTCATGGTCCCTCTCTCTGTAGGATGACACCATCCTTTACTCCAGTGGTTCATCTTTCAAGGTCTAGCTCAGTGTCACCTTATCTCTGTGGCATTCCTTTTTTGTCCATCCTACCCAAGTAGAGTTCTGTGCTTTCATTTTGGTATCAGCACCATACTTCAAACACACTTCTATAATAATGCTCACCACATTAAATTATTGCCCTAAATTATTTATATTATTAAATATTCAAAAATCAAAGTAAAAGATCTCTGTCCTACTCTATTTTAAAAAAATTTTATTTTATTTTGTCAATATACAATGTGGTTGACTATTGTGGCCAGTTACCGAAAACTCCGTCCCTCCCCCCTCCCCCCCTCCCTCCCAACAACCTCATATCTGTTCGCTTGTATCAGCTTCAAGGAGTTGTGATTGTTGTGTCTTCTTCCCTCTCCCCCCCTCCAGGTTGTTTATGTATTTTTAAATTTATTTTTAACTCCGACAAATAAGTGAGAATATGTGATATTTCTCTTTCTGTGCCTGACTCATTTCACTTAATATAATTCTCTCTAGGTCCATCCATGTTGTTGCAAATGGCAGTATTTCATTCTTTTTTGTAGCAGAGTAGTATTTCATTGTGTAGATATACCACATTTTCCATATCCACTCATCTGATGATGGACATTTGGGCTCATTCCAACTCTTGGCTATTGTAAAGAGTGCTGCAATGAACATTGGGAAACAGGTATACCTTCAACTTGATGATTTCCATTCCTCTGGGTATATTCCCAGCAGTGGGATAGCTGGATCATATGGTAGATCTACCTGCAATTGTTTGAGGAACCTCCATA
>NW_007726734.1:504771-505155 GCF_000696425.1 Galeopterus variegatus
GAGTTATCCAAGCACCATTTGCTGAAGAGGCAGTCTCTTCTCCAGTGTATAGGCTTGGTGCCTTTGTCAAAGATTAGATGGCTGTAGGTGTGTGGGTTGGTTTCTGGATTGTCTATTCTATTCTATTGATCAGTGTGTCTGTTTTTATGCCAGTACCATACTGTTTTGGTTATTATAGCTTTGTAGTAAAGTTCAAAGTCAGATAGTGTTATGCCTCCAGGTTTGTTTTTTTTTTGCTCAGAATTGCTTTGGCTATGTGTGGTCTTTTGTTATTCCATATAAATGTCGTGTCAGGTGTATATTTTGCAAATATTTTCTCCCAGTCTGTTAGTTGTCTTTTAACTCTGTTAATTGTTTCTTTTGCTGTGCAGAAGCTTTTTAGTT
>NW_007726734.1:505196-507130 GCF_000696425.1 Galeopterus variegatus
ATAGTTTTTTCCATTTCTGAGAAAAATGTCATTGGAATTTTGATGATGATTGCATTGAATTTGTAGATCACTTTGGGTAGTATGGACATTTTCACAATGTTGATCCTTCCAATCCAAGGGCATGGGATATCTTTCCATCTTCTTGTGTCCTCTTTAATTTCTCTCAGTCGTGGTTTGTAGTTCTCATTATGGAGATTTTTCACATCCTTGGTTAATTCAGTTCCTAAGTGTTTTATTTTTTGGTGGCTATTGTTAATGGGCAAGCTTTCTTGATTTCTCTTTCTGCATGTTCACTCTTGGAGAATAGAAATGCTACTGATTTTTGTGTGTTGATTTTATATCCTGCTACATTGCTGAAATCAATTATTAACTCCAAGAGTGTTTTTGTAGAGGCTTTAGGCTGTTTGATATATAGGATCATGTCATTTGCAAAGAGGGGCAGTTTGACTTCATCTTTTCCAATCTGGATGCCCTTTATTTCCTTCTCTTCTCTGATTGCTCTGGCTAGTACTTCCAACACTATGTTGAATAGGAGTGGTGAGAGTGGGCATCCTTGTCTAGTTCCTGTTCTTAAAGGAAAAGCTTTCAGCTTTTCCCCATTCAAGATGATATTGGCAGTGGGTTTATTATATATGGCTTTAATTTTGTTGAGACACTTTCCATCTACCCACAACTTATAGAGAGTCTTTTTCATGAATGAGTGTCGAATTTTATCAAATGCTTTTTCAGCATCTATAGAGATGATCATATGGTTTTTGTCTTTGCTTTTATTGAGATGGTGTATCACATTTATTGATTTGTGTATGTTGAACCAACCTTGCATCCCTGGGATGAATCCCACTTGATCATGGTGTATAATTTTGTGTATGTGTTGCTGTATTCTGTTAGCTAGTATTTTATTGAGGATTTTTGCATCTTTATTCATCAAGGATATTGGCCTGTAGTTTTCTTTTTTAGTTGTATCTTTACCTGGTTTTGGTATCAGGGTAATGTATGCTGCATAGAATGAGTTTGGGAGAATTGCCTCTGTTTCAATCTTTTGGAATAGTTTGTAGAGAATTCTTGTCAATTCCTCTTTGAATGTTTGGTAAAATTTTGCTGTGAATCCATCTGGTCCTGGGCTTTTCTTTGTTGGGAGCCTTCTGATAACAGCTTCAATGTCTTTTATTGTTATTGGTCTGTTCAGATTTTGTACATCTTCTTGGCTCAGTTTTCGTAGCTCATATGTGTCCAGAAAATTATCCATTTCCTCCAGATTTTCAATTTTGTTGGCATATAGTTGTTTATAGTAGTCTTGAATGATACCTTGTATTTCAGATATATCAGTTGTAATATCACCTTTTTCATTTCTAATTTTTGTTCTTTGGATCTTCTCTCTTCTTGTTTTAGTTAGCCATGTTAATGGTTTGTCAATTTTATTTATCTTTTCACAAAACCAACTTTTTGATTGATTGATCTTTTGTGTTGTTTTTTGGATTTCAATTTCATTAAGTTGTACTCTGATCTTAATGATTTCTTTCTGCCTGTTGACTTTGGGTTTGAATTGTTCTTGTTTTTCTAATTCTTTAAGGTGAATTATTAGGTTGTTCACTTGCCATCTCTCCATTCTTCTGAAGTAAGTATTTAATGTGATAAATTTCCCCCTTAGTACTGCTTTTGCAGTATCCCACAGGTTTTGGTATGATGTATCATTGTTTTCATTAGTTTCAATAAAGTTTTTGATTTCCTGTTTGATTTCTGCTTGGACCCATATGTCATTAAGTAGAATGCTGTTTAATTTCCTTGTGTTTGTATAGTTTCCAGAATTTCATTTGTTATTGATTTCTAATTTTAATCCATTGTGGTCTGATAAGGAAAATATTTTAGAAAAAGAAAAATTAGAATGATGAGAAGAATATCCATGTTAAAAGGCTGATGAATTTGGTCACCTGAGG
>NW_007726734.1:507140-508864 GCF_000696425.1 Galeopterus variegatus
TATCAGTTGTAATATCACCTTTTTCATTTCTAATTTTTGTTCTTTGGATCTTCTCTCTTCTTGTTTTAGTTAGCCATGTTAATGGTTTGTCAATTTTATTTATCTTTTCACAAAACCAACTTTTTGATTGATTGATCTTTTGTGTTGTTTTTTGGATTTCAATTTCATTAAGTTGTACTCTGATCTTAATGATTTCTTTCTGCCTGTTGACTTTGGGTTTGAATTGTTCTTGTTTTTCTAATTCTTTAAGGTGAATTATTAGGTTGTTCACTTGCCATCTCTCCATTCTTCTGAAGTAAGTATTTAATGTGATAAATTTCCCCCTTAGTACTGCTTTTGCAGTATCCCACAGGTTTTGGTATGATGTATCATTGTTTTCATTAGTTTCAATAAAGTTTTTGATTTCCTGTTTGATTTCTGCTTGGACCCATATGTCATTAAGTAGAATGCTGTTTAATTTCCTTGTGTTTGTATAGTTTCCAGAATTTCATTTGTTATTGAGTTCTAATTTTAATCCATTGTGGTCTGAGAAAATACATGGGACAATTCCAATTTTTTTGAATTTGTTGAGACTTGATTTGTGGCCTAATGTGTGATCTATCCTGGAGAATGATCCATGTGCTGATGAGAGGAATTAATATTCTGAGGTTGTTGGATGGAATGTTCTGTAGATATCTGCCAAGTCCAATTGGTCTAGAGTGTTGTTTAGATCTTGTGTTTCTCTGCTAATTCTTTGCCTAGATGATCTGTCCAATATTGAAAGTGGAGTGTTCAGGTCCCTTGCTATTACGGTATTAGTGTCTATTCCCCTTTTAGGTGTAATAGAGTTTGCTTTATAAATCTGGCGGCTTCGACATTGGGTGCTTATTTCATTATGTAGTGGCCCTCATTATCTCTTTTTATGGTTTTTAACTTAAAGTCTATAGATATAAGAATAGGTACTCCAGCTCGTTTTTCATTTCTGTTTGCATGGTAAATCTTTTTCCATCCTTTCACTCTTAGTCTATGTGAGTCTTTATAGGTGAGGTGGGTCTCTTGAAGGCAGCATATAGTTCTGTCCTCCTTTTTAATCCATCCAGCCAGTCTGTGTATTTTGATTGGCGAATTTAATCCTTTTACATTAAGAGTTGTTATTGAAAAGTGTTGATTTACTCCTAGCATTTTATCGATTTTTGTTTGGATGTCTTGAGTGTCTTTTGTTCCTTTCTTTCTGATTTACTGTTTGTTTTCTGTATTTCTTGGTTCCTTGGGTTGTAGATAAACTTTTTTTTCTCTTCATTGTTGCTATTCTTACTTTACTAGTGGGTTTTGATTTTTCTTGAGTTTTTATGGCAGTGGTAGTTATTTTTCACACACTAAACCCCCAGTACTCAGTTGAGAATTTCTTGAAAGGGTGGTCGTGTGGTAGTGAAGTCCCATAGTTTTTGTTTGTCTGAGAAATATACTATTTGCCCTTCATTTTGGAAGGATAGCCTTGTGGGGTAGAGTATTCTTGGCTGGCAATCTCTGTCTTTTAGTATTTTGACTATATCATCCCATTCCTTTCTAGCTTTTAGGGTTTGTGCTGAGAAGTCTGAAGTTAACCTGATTGGGGCTCCCTCGTAGGTGATTTGAGGCTTCTCTCTTGCAGCTTTTAAGATTCTCTCTTTGTCTGTGTGTTTTGCCAATTTCACTATAAAATATCTTGGAGAAGAACTTTTTGGGTTGGATACAGTTTGGGATCT